>NW_006494614.1:24598188-24638089 GCF_000325575.1 Pteropus alecto | reverse complement strand
GGGTGTGTTTCTGGATCTCATATAAGAAACAGCTCTCACTGAAGTTGTCTGGAAGAGTCAGATGCTGTATGTGCCCTTGAGACAGCTTGTTCCTCCACATGCAGAAGAGGCCAGCTTATGTAACCACTTCTTAAACATTTGTTTCATTTCCGTACTAAATGTACTCATACATGTTGAAGGAATTTAAAGTACTCTACTGAAATGTGCTGAAAAATATTCATTTAAAACAGTTTTATTCAGTACTTGCCCAGTAATTTCTCTAGCTCATGATTCAAAATTATTGATTTATATTATTTGTGGATTCGATATTTTGAAAAACAAGATTTTTAAGAATTTTAAGGTAATACTAAAACTGCACTAGAGATGTGTATTTAACCAATGAAAAATTGTAAAGGCCACTTTGGACTGTAAAAATATCTGTGCAGTGCATTCCTATATCCTGCACAGGAGAGGAGCGAAGCTTCTTTCATGCTCTCATCCCCTCCACCCTCCTCAACACAAATAGCACACATTTCACACAATCTACTGGGACTGCTTAACTGCAGGGAGAAAATTGTCATCCTAAAAAAGGAAGCCCAGGCATATCTCTGAGCCAAGCCAAACAAGGTGAAGAAAAGAATGTTCTGAGAGAGTGTGTCTTTGTTTCTCTCAGGAAGACCAGAGCAGTCCCTGGGAGCAGTCCAGCATAAATTGTGAATGTTATACCTATTCCTTCATTTAGTTACATCACTCTCTATCCAAATCCCTCACTGTTTTAAAATGTAACCTTATTGCTTCTCCCCCATTGGAGAATATGTATAACATTGAAATGGGTCATTTTTTATCTTCTCCAAATTTCACCTTTGAGGAATCATCCTTTCATCATATCATAGTAATCTTACTCGGTCTTTGTGTTTATAGTAGGACTCACCCTCTTCAAACTTCCTCCGCATAGATTAATGTGTGCCCAAAACCTGGCCACTCACAGCACACCTTCAATCAGACTGTCTTCTTGGCTACAGTAAACATTTTAGAGAAGGCCATATGATCCAAGCCATGCTAACCATAGTCTATCTCATAATTTTATCACTCTTCAGAGAAATGTTTCTGTTCAATGAGATCTGGATATATATGGATAATATTAAAAATATGGCACTAAAACTCTTTGGTAATCAAGACAAATAATACTTTAATAAATCGAAATTAATGCAAAAAGTTCATGCAGAATAAAATATCAAAATTGTAAGAACAGAGCCAGACCCAAATACCCACTGAAAAAGCAAATAGGAACTATGTGGTTAAGAATCACGAACTCTTACATAGCCAAGAATTAAGAGACAGATTTGTGGCCTCACTGCCCCAGGCAGAAACAGTGAGATGTGTTGCTAAGATGTAGAAACTACCAGAATGAAATTCAGACGTAAGATGATAGTCATCAAGTTTGGTTGCTGGTTACCAGTCCAGGGAGGAAGCAGGGAGCAGTCAAACAAAAGTCGGTTGAGGTAGTAAGGCATTATTTTGTCAGAGAAACTTTAACCCTGGCAACTTTTCAAAGTCTAAAGCAAATCAAATATCTCCTAGTTTACACAAAAAGGAAGTTGTCTACAAAGCAGTGATGCCCCCCAAATGGAACTACTACAGTAATCTTCTCAAATGCAGCCATGGAGGAGAAGGGACAGGGGACATCCTGAAATAGGACAGAGTCAGTTTAACCAAGGAATTGACTCAACTGGCACAGAACAATGGCCTCTGTTTCCCGTCCAGCAGAAGTGATATGTACTCTAGTTCAAAAACCCCTGTATGTTATTTATTTTTCTCTTCTTTTACATATGAAATTATTTTATGCATTTATCCCGTTCTACCTACTTCATTTTGGATGTGATATTTTGGGGCTGTTTATATTTATCACATAGCTATATTACAAAATTATTTAGGGCGTCATCCAGACTGAACAAGAGCAAATTAGATCACCCAAGGATCCTGATCTTGGAGCTGGGAGCAGAAATTAAATAAAACTTTGAGTTATTAACCTTTGAGGAGAAAGTAAATGCATTTTCAGTATCATGTGGAAGTAGTTGCATTATATTAGAACTGGCATTTTCTTTTTTAAAGTATATATATGAGAAGAAAAATGTTTGTGGACTACTATGGTGTGAACCTAATGGACATTCATGTTTTTCTACCTAGATTTCCTTCCATTGGGAATGAATTATCCTACACTGCATAGTAATTCTACAAAATCCAGGTGTTCTTGTGAGACTAACCTCAACTCTCCCGAAGCTTAGACAATCAAAATATTCCATCCCCTTGCTATTATATCTCCTCCCCTCAACCTAACCCTCCCATTTAAGTTGTGCTTCAAGTACTGAATAGCACACCCACATTATATTATCCAATTTCAATGGTTTCTTATACATTCTGAAAATAGCTCATAACTACTGAGTTTCAAGATCTATGATATAGGAACTGTTATAATCATTGTTATTCTATAGATGACAATAAGAAAGCATGGAGTATTCATGTTACATAGCAATTAAATTACGTAGTTGGATTTCAAACCTAGGCAGCCTGAATATAGAGTCCAGGCACCTAATATTCATAGTAAAGGTAAGTAGAACATTGTGGAAAATTGATGAGTGAATCAAGCCCATTTGAGGCCAGACTAACAATGTTCCTGGACATATGAGAATAGAGATTCTTAGTATAAGGGCCTCATATCACTTCGTGTTATATTACACAGAAGGGCAAGTGGTTTACACCTGGAAAAACCCTGTCTCCATATGCATGTGTGTGCACTGGCCATGTTTATACAAATTCTACTTCTATATCAAAAAGAGTGAAATTATTTCTCTTCCTTGTTCTACTCGTTCTTCCTCCTTCACATCCCCTCTTCGCATAAACACTACCCTTACCACACTTAAGCAAACGATGCCTCTGACTCTCCACTTCTACCATTTACTGTTTAAGTATAGTCCTGCATAGACCTCTTTTTGTTACTTGCAAAATAAAAGCTACGCGCCATAAGTGCTTTATTTTCACTGTGCTTCCAGCTAAATCCTGCACAGTAAAACAAATTAAGCAGATGGCAGACTTAAATGTTAAAGATAGGGGAAAAAAATATAAAGGAATCTTGAGATAAATTAGAATACAGGGTAGAATATATTGAAATGTGATGAATCAGAGGTTAAAGTCACAGATAATTTTAAACCATTCAGCTTCCTTGAAGATATATGAATGATTCAAGACAGGAACTGAAAGTGCCCTTACACGACAAGTGTGCCTCTGTAGTGCTTAATTCCCAAATCAGTCAAATGCCTTATTATGTGGCTTTCTTGCTTCATGAAGGCATGCACATAACTACTGCCACCTTTCTTTGCAAAGTAAAGTGTTCACAGTCTCAGTCAGCATGGGGAAGACACAAAGGACGGAGGTTTATGTGGTTTAATATGAGTGATACCCGTTGAGAGTACAGATTAAAAAGAAAATAGATTCTCATCTGCTGTCTTTTACTAGTGGTAAATACGCATTCATTTTAAAATTTTGACCTCTGTTATAATGCAAATTTTCCTGGTAGAATTTAATCACATGAGTCATTTTCAACTACGAGTAAATGAAATTAGCAGACCATGTCTTAAGAACTGGTTTAGGTAGGAAGAAAGGAGTAAATATGAGGCTACCGGAAACCTGGATTAAGGAAAAAACGGCTTAAAACTAAAGTTTCTAAAATGAGAGCATCCTAAAGCCAAAATATGCCCCATAAAATATTCTTCCAGGGCTAGTCTTGATTTCTATCTGTTTAAAGATATTTTGTTTAAAGAGAGGTAGTACTGTTTTGTTTCCATTTAGGAAAACGCAAAAAGAAGGGAAAAGCAAAGAAACTAACATGTATTAAATGTTCATTACATACTAGTTATTTTACTGTCGTAACTCTCTGACATATTTTCATGGATCCTACTTCACATATGAGCAAATGAGTCTTAGAAATGCTGCTTTCCTTGACTAAGGTCACACATCTGATAAATATAGAGGGAAAAGTCTGACTCCAGTCTGCCTGAAAAGCTTGGGTTCTCTCTACACACTAAATGACAATGGCTATCTCATTTTAATTTCCTAACTGCATAACATTTTAAAGTCATTAAACAGAGAATTACAAATAATTTCATTCCATAAATGAGGACACTAAACATATTGATGCCAATAAGATATAACTAATAGCTTTGTCTGTGATCAGGAAGAAGTAATAAAGAAAGAAGGAAGCCTTGGTTTCTTGAAGGGAGGAAAGAGGACATAGCCAAGGGGACACAGAAGGCAACTCGAACTAACATAATTGTACCCTGGTTAATAGGTTAGGATCCACCTGAGTGCTCATGTAATTTCCACAGAACTGAGATTCATTTACTTCAGACATAGCATATTAATCTAAAGATATAAAGAGAAGGGGCTGAAAAATTTCAGAACCCTCTTAAGATAATTTAATGATAAACAAAGAAAATAAAATCCAGTAAAGCACTTTAAGACAGTATCTACTAGTAGTATTTTATTTTTACAATGTTGAAATTCAGGCATATCATGCTCCATCTTTCTTCTCTGCAGTTAAAATTTCCTGGTCTTCTCTGAAGCAGAGCTGGCAACAGTACACAATTAGACTGGTCTCCTTTTGTGTCAGACTTTGAGTGGAGAAGAAGCATTGTCTCTGAAGTATAATTTACAAAGAAAATCTGCGTGGGCATGTTCAGGTAAATGAAAAACTAACTTTTAAGTGTTTATGTCACAGAAAAAAAAAAGGCTCTAATAATTTAGATTAACTGCAAAAATGCCTCCAGAAGAATTGCATTAAAAGAAAAGCATTTATAAGAACCAGGAGGGAAGAACTATATGAATAGCTACAAAGAACAGAGACTATTTCCTTGAGGAGTTTGTAAAAAAAAAAAACACATTTTAAATAAACATGAAAAAAAATATAATTTCTTAGCCAAAGCCACAAATACAGAGAAACCATATTTTGTTTCTAATTGTACACATTAACATATGTATCATCAAAGCATTTGAAGTCACAGGCTCATTAAACTGAATATTTTCTTATAGATTATATATTCTCAGTAGTAGTGGTACATTTCTTTTTGAAATATATTTGAGCTCTATAATTAATAAAATATCAAGTTTTTATTAAAAATTAAATTATCTTTTCAGATGAAGCAGTAATTTTCCCTCAGGTATTTATCAGGAAAAATAATGATCTCAGAGCCAATTGAGGGGAGACTCCTATGTAAGTGCCCCCCATAGTCTTCAGTGTTCCCTCACTCTGCTCACTCTCTCTTCTTCACCTACCCCTTTGGTACATATAGGCACAAAGGTAGTCAGAATAGTTCATAGAAGTATGCAGTAAAGATCACCTATTCTAAAGCCCACCGTCTCTGCTGATGTACTGAGCAGTATTTAAGCAGAAAGCAGAAGAAGCTGTTGAGTATAGTGGAAAATAAACTTATTGTTAAATTCTGCCTCAAGACAGAGCCACAAACAAAACCAGGTGAGTGGAATTACTTCTGAATGGAGAAGTCTGTGAACAGTTCCTTAAACTCTGGAGAAGACAACTACACTCATCATGTTATCAAAAAATGTTAAGGGGAGTTTATTCTACTAATAGTACAAGTGTAGTTCAATACTTTATATGTTCTATTGATATGTTCAATAAGTTTCTAGCTTCCTCTGTTGATCATTTTTACCTCTAGAATATAGTGGAAACAATGAAGGACCTTCTACTTTGAACTTAATTCTGAGCAACAAGGAGGAATGGATTGGTAAGTGGAAATGACAGGAAAGTTTAGAGAATATGTCATTCTCCTTTTATAATTTAACATAGTATGTATTTTTAAAATAAATAACTAACTGTTTAAAATGTTTATCCTCCTCTTGAACATGATAAAAACGTCAACATAATTTAACTCCTCACTGAACAGCTGAACAACACCTCTTCTATCTTCCTCTTTACTTTTTGTTTGGAAATTTAGTTCCACATTTTTATATAGAGGAAATGTTTTCCTGATGGCCTATGTTTAATTATATGTAATAATATATTTGTTTTTTGCTCACCACAAGTTTTTTTGTCATTTTTTAACAACCTATTTTATCTCTATTCACATTTCTTATTGCTAAACACATCTTTTAGAATTTATTTTAGTGATGTTCTGTAAAACACGACCTTTTTTAGTCTTTGTCTAAAATTGTCTTAATTTCTCCTAACTCTGATACAATTTTATCTGAGTATAAAATTCTAGGTTACCTGTCACTCTGACTCAGCAGTGTTAAGGAATTTATTGTTCTGATAAGAAGTTTTCTGTAAATTTAATTTTATATTTTCAAAGTAATAATTCACCTTTATCTATATTTTTATTTACTTTTTTAATTATAGTTGATGTACAATATTGTATTCGTTTCAGGTGTAAACATAGTGATTAGACATTTATATAACTACCATACATTGTATTACAATATTATTGACTGTATTTTTTATGCTATACTTTACATCCCATCATTATTTTGTAATGAGCAATTTGTGCTTCTTAATCCCATCCCCTTTTACACTCACTCCACCTATCACCTTCCATCTGGCAAAAATCAAAATGTACTCTGTATCTATGAGTTTGTTTATGTTTTTTTTTTTTAGCTTCTATGTAAAAGCAAAATTATTTGGCATTTGTCTTTCTCTGTCTGACTTACTCCACTCGGCACAGTACCCTCTAGGTCCATCTATGTTGTTGCAGATGGTCAGATTTCATTCTTTTTTATGGTTAATATTCTATTTGTACATATGTACCACTTCTTCTTTATCCATTCATCCATTGTTAAGACACCCAGGTTGCCTCCATATCTTGGCCTCCACACATGGTAAATAATTCTGCAATAAACATATGAGGATTCATATGTCCCTTTGAAGTAGACATGACCTGTCTTGGCTCATGCTGTGGACAGGTTTTAGATTTCTTTGGATGAATACCCAGATGTGGGATTACTGGATCTTTCTTTGTCTCTCGTCTGCTATTAGCATTGCTATCCCAGTTTTGTTTGTTTCCATTTTCATGATATATCTTTTTCCATCTCTTCATTCTCAGTCTATGTGTGTCTTCTGATCTGAGGTGGGTCACTAATACGCAATATATTAAGGATCTTCTTATCCATTCAGCCACTTTTTGATAGGAGCATTTAATTTATTTACATTTAAAGTAATTGCTGAGAGGTATATATTGATTGCTATTTGCACATCAGTGTGAGGGATTAACTCTCGGGACTGATAGGTTATGAGCACGGGCCCATGATCACAGTTGAAGAGCTGCTGTGCAGGGGCTGACCCTACAAAGCAGGATTTGCTTTAGTGGAGCTCTGATGCCTGTGGAGTCTGCCCTTTGGGTGTGCCATTTGTAGAGGTGATTGGGTGGTGCTCTAGTGTGGTCTGAAGCTGGTCACCTGGTTCTGAGGCCTCTTGGGAGGGGTTGTGTTTCAGGCCAAGTTCAACTGCTGCCTGTGTCCTGCTCAGGGCCATTTGGTATGAACTACAAAGTTATCTGCACATGGTTGCCACTTGTACTGGACTCGGAGATGTCTGGGAGAAGCTAAGCTGCAAACCGAGGCCAGCTGCTGCTAGTTCCAGGCTTGAGGCTTCTTAGCAAGATGTAGGGGGCACATCGAGGCCAGATGCTGCTTATTTTGGTTTGTGAATTTTTGAGAGATTTTAAGAACATCCACAACATGAGCCAATACAGCTCATTTGTGTGAAACAGCCACTACAAGCAGCTTTGGTGGTCCTGCAAGTTCTCAATCTTTTTACATATTTCTGAAGATATTCTTTTTAGTAACGTTTGAAATTTCTCTACAATTTGTATCTTTGCCTCCAGTGTCACAATACTCTTCCACACAGAATGATCTATCTAAATTTAATATAGTCATTTCATGATATTGCTTAAAATCCTTCAACACTGTCTCCCTTCATTACCTACAGAATAATATCTCTGTTTCTTAGGAAACATGCCAGTTCATGCCAATCCCTATAGTCTCTTCTCTCACCATGCCAGGACTCACACTATGCCACAGACACATAAAACTACTTTTAATTCACTGAATACTCTGTGTTGTTTTTAGCTTCTAATCCTTTATTATTCTGTTCTCTCTGCTAAAATGTCCCCACTTTTTTCCCCATTTTTATTTTTCACTACGTTTAATTCCCTTTTAACAGTTTTGGCTTAGTTGAAGTCTTAACTCTTAAAAAAAGCCTCCTCTAATATCTCAGGGTGAGGTAGGTGTGCTTCCCCGAGTTATGTGCCTGACTCTCCCAGTGAATCTTAAGTTCCTTGAGATCAAAGGCTCCTTCACATTTTCATTTCCCTTCATGTCAGATAGTGCCCTACACTTAGAAGATGTTCAGTATATTTGCTGAATATTAAAAATAATTAAGGAAAGGAGACAATATAGGATGAATAATATTCTAATTTATAGATGCACACACATATTACACTTAATAAAATTTCAAATGCCATCTTCAATTCTAACTAATTTACTCGATGTAGAATACTCATAAGACTAATTATTTGATGTGGTCAGTAATCCAGGATTAGAAAAAGGAAAAACAGTGTTCTCCCCACCTCAGTTTTCATAAAGGAAAAGAGTAGTATGTGAATGTACACATTGAATTTTTTTTATTTCTAGATAAGAAGAGAACCCACAGTTAATTTCTTAAAAGAATTTAAAATACCTACTACTTCTGAAACCCTCAAAACCATAACAAAGTTTTTTACTTTGAGATGAAATATTTAAAAATCTCCACATTATTTTTTTATTATTTCTAATTTCTAGGCTTTAAACAAAATGATTTGACTTCATTAGACTCTATATATAATTCTTATGGAAGTGCACCTATAAGAGTGAATAAAAGGAAAATTATACTAAATTAGCACATACAATTAGCATTGCTAATCTCAAATAAAATGGCCGAGTTGAAAGTTTAACAAGGGTATATTTCAATATGGGCCAAGTAACATAATGAACACTTGGACAAAAACAAGTAATATAGTCTAATGAGTATGAGGAAACAACTACTTGAGGAAATTATGTTGAAAATTAGGTCACGTGGAAAATCACTAGGTAGAGATTGAAAGATTGTTTCAGGGAGAGGGAACAACATTAGCAGACTTATGTGAGAGAGGGCATCCTAAAGTCGAGAAACTGACTTTCAGAATGGCTTGAGCTTAAATCGTGAGTGAAAAGGGGGTGACTTATGGGGAGGAAGGGGAGGAAGGGTAGAAGAGAGTCAACGGCAAAAAATAAATCTACTTTCTGAGGACAATAAAAGCAGAGGTTGAGAAATAAGTGACTTGTCCAAAGTCAAGAATGTGTTAGTGGTAGAGTGGGTATTAGAATTCTAATCACCTGGCTTTAAGTCTAAATACATTAGAGTCAAAGTAGAGAAATGACTAAAGATCATCACTCATGGTTTGACATACTAGATTCAAACTTGGCTTGTACAATTACTAGTTGTTAACCTTAGGTAGAATAATTAAACTTGCTGTACTTAAGCTTTAGTATCCTCCAAATTATATACTGATATTAAGTTCTATTATTAACTAGGTATGAGGAATGTGGCAGCTAGTTTCCTAAGATGCCTCTTCCCCCATAGAGGCATCTTCTTCCAGCTAGCTGTACCATTACATAATATTACTCTACCCATGAATCTGGGTTGGCTTTGTGATTCACATTTTGATCAATTGAATGTGGCAAACTTGAGCTGCTTTAGTTCATAGACTAGTTAGAAGAAGACTTAAGTTTCTCTTTGAGTGATGTGAAATGCTCACTCTTAGGACACTCCTACTTTCAACCCAAATGTTATTCTATTAAAAACTATAGTCACGTAGAAAACTCATGTGTGGGTATTCTGGTCAACAGCTCCAGCTGAGCTCCTAGCAGACAACCAAGATCAACAATCAGCTACATGAATGAGCCATCTCAAATAAAAAGCCCAGTGTGGACTTCAGATGCCTGAAGTTCCAGTCAAATTTAGAGTGTTATCTCATGAAGATCCTCAAGTGAGAAGTGTCCAGCTAGATGATCTAAAGAAGAATGAGAGATGATAATTAATTGTTGGTTATCCTTGGCAATTATTTTTAAATGTTTGTACATATTTGTTTTATATATTAAAACAAAATAAATTTTAGAGTAAAATTTTTTGCGTTATAAAATATCCATTTATGAATTTCTAAAGATTTCTCCTTCTTAGGAAACCATCTCTCTCACTTTCCATTTGGTTCTGAGAAACTAAATAACCTAAGGGTATTTCTTCCAATGATAAGAGGTTTTATCTCCTGTCTTTCACTCTAGGAGATGAAAGACTATTATACATCTATGTCTTTTATTTTATTAATTACATATATATTTTATTTTATTAATTACATATATATTTTATTTTATTTATTTATTTTATTACATGCATATTATTGTTACATACATATTTTACATGCATATTTGCATACAAATATTTACTATTTTTACTACAGCATTTTGACATCAAATATTAACTCATGCCCAGTACAGAAAAAAGAAAAGAAAAAATTAAACAACACAAATCCTATCTCATGAAGATAAAAGTATTAACAATTTGGTACATGTCTATTTAGTAACATACACTTAAGAACTTTTTTCTTGTAGAAAGTCTTGTACTATAATGATACTCTACTGATTTGAGGCCTGTTTTATGTCACCTTGCAATATGTCAACAACTTTTATTATGTCATTTTAATCTCTTCTACAATATCATTTTATTGTCATTGCATTATTTGTTCAACCAATCCATATTGTTAACCATTTAGTTGCTTCCAAAGCTTCATATTTGTAATGTGTTTATTTTACTGTAGCAAATATTACATTTTTTATATTATTATATAAAGCAATCATTATTATACATCTATACAAATAAGTGCAATATTTTAAATTATTAATGTTTAACTTCTTTTAATATGATTATTGGCTCTTTTAATGTAAATGTAACCCCATATATTTGTTCCATATATGTATAGTGATGCCCATATTTCTTTAGGATCATTTTTAATGTTCTAACAAATTGTCAATGTTACATTTTGTCTTAAATGTTGCAGATATTCTTCTAATATTTGACTTTTATTTTTGATTTTGATAGTTTATAACACATGTGTTTAATTCTATGTAATCAAATATATTTATCCTTCAGTTAACTTTATAAATTCCTTACCTATATAGTCAGTTTTTGCTACATAAGTAACAATTATTCTGATGGATCAAATGTTGGTACAGAAGATAATAAAAATATTAATATATGTACCCAAGGTGTTTCCAGATTTCTCATATTTTGAGCAGAATCTTACCCTTTTATGTCCAAAATCATAATACAAGTTTTTAATATTTAATATTATAAATTATAGCTCCTTCCTCAAGCCTTGATCAAGGTCTTGAAGAAGCTGACACATCCTATTTGTGGCTTATCCTATTTTACATTGAATACATATGCATGATAGTCCTTCCCTTTACTTTCCAAAGTGAGGTTAAACAAGGCTGCTGATTTTTAAAAACTTTATTAAATGTACAAGAACATTTAATACTATATATAATTTTCCACATTGTTTATGAACTAGTCTTACACCTCTGAGATTTGCTGGTAAAGCTGTCTCCCTCTGAGCTCAGAGCCAACATGATAGGATTAGAGAATCCTCCCCATACAGATGGGAATTCTCTCTCGCTCGCTCTATTTCTCTGTACTTAAGAATTCACTTGCATACCCTGTTTTTAAAAGGTGTCTATGATTATCTAACATAATAATTTCTGAAAAGATTTTGCCCTGTCCTCAGTGAAAAGCATTTACACAAAAATTAAAGGCATGTTTATACTCTTAGCAGATATTTTTCATTGCAAATGGCAGACAAAAATGTCACACTAGGCATGGTAAAAAGAAAGTTGTTCATTCTCAAGTTCATGTAACTATGGGAAAGGCAAAGATCTCTGGTGTGACTAAACCCAGGGAATGGAACACTGCTAAATTCTTACTCTACCTCACTCCCTTTCCCAACACATGCAGACAACTCTTATTACTCCATTTTCTAACATGTTGGTTTCACTTTTTCTAACTGTGAGCTGGCCTCCTCTACACAGGTATAAAGCAGGTATAAAGCTACCAACAGCCCACACTTCTCATCTCAAACCTTCACCATGAGAAAAGGGTAGAAACAGTCCTACAGCTCAATTTGAAAACATCCCAGCAGCTTTTAATGACCATTTTATCTACACTCAGCAATCATGAGGCTCAGAAATATGAGGTAAAGTCTTTGATTTCCAAATAAATTTATTGAAAGAAGAAAAATTGTATAGTTGGATCAATTAGATGAAAAAAATAGAGATTTTAGAAGATTCTAGGACCTTTTCAACTCTAATTTTAGACACATCAATATGTATTCCTTCTTCAGGACTTTATTTCTACTTAATTTAAGACAACTTTTTGAGCCTAGATTTTTCTCTGCATATAATACATAATGAGTGTCATGGTATTACAGTACAAGACAAGGCAGAACATACTAATGGCCAAAGGCATGGACCCTGGAGGCAGTCTGCCTGCATCCAAATCCCGGCTCTGCCATGTGTGAGCTGTATCACTTGGGCAATTACTGAATTTATGTGTTCTGAGATTCCCCATTGTCAGCACTGACCTGATTGAGAAGAGAAGGTTTCGGTGGTGAAACGCCCAGTTGTAGGAACACACGAGGGGCAGACATGAGAATGAAACAGCAGGCATCAACTTTATTGCAGGAAGCATGCTTTTATTGCGGGGAGTGTACTTAGGCTTCCACTCTTAAGGGACTGCATGAGCTCCACATATATCAGAGTAAATAGTGGCATTCTGCCACACATGGATGATACAATAAGCTGAATTATGTTTGCATATGTTAGGCACAAGCACCCTATTACACTAATATAACATTCTAAATCCAGGATCCTATTCCTAGACACAAGCCTGGATCACAGCCAGACCTGGGACCAGCCAGGCTTGGGACCCACACCCATCTTTAAAACAGATAATAATAGTACTTATCACGTAAGGATTTTACGATCCTTAAATAAATTAAAATATGTAAAGAACTTAGAATATTGCCTCAAACATACTAAGCGTTAAAAAAAGATAAATGTATTATTTTCAGTTATCAAATCTTACAAGTATCAAAACAATATCAATAATTTCTGTGCAAGTTACAGGTTCCAAAAGTAATACTTCAAAGTTGATAGTAATTCTTTTTTTGTCTTATTCCATTTCATTATCCTTTTGAAGCATAAATTCAACATGTTTAGTAACTACCTTTGATTCTAATATACAATTGAAATAATTTTAGAGCCTGGTACACAAAGAGCTTCTCATATAATCTTCTTTTACTTCCCACTCCCCAGCCAAGCATAAATACTGTCAGAGGCATGACAATTTCTTCCTCATGCGAAACCACTTAGTAATGATGTAAATCAGTGATTTGCAAATAAACAGTCTTGAGTTTTGGTCGAATATCTTTGTACTACAGTGATTCTGATCCCTAGAATGACAAAAAATTTAAAGAATAATCATCCTTATCACTAAACGCAAAGAATAAATACATTGTACGTGACCATGGCCTAAACATGAAGCGACAACAAATAAAAATGTACTGATGGGGAATTTAAGAATTCTTAGGGCTTAAACTGATTTCTCTTCTCTAGGAGTTTACTTGGCTTAAATTTAAGAAACTCATTGGTCTGATCACATCTGGTTTGACTAATACTATAGCTTCTCAAGTTTCACAAATAGTGATTTGTTGAAGTTACATGTTTTCTACCTCCTTTTGCCCCAGAAAAGAAAATGAATCTTTCCAATATCTTTCTTGTTCCTCAGTGGAATTAACTGATTTTTTTTTTTTTTAACTTATAGGCTGAATTTAATTTATCACAATTTAAACTTATTTTCTTCCAAAATGTTTAAAATATTTTAGATTTGAGTAACATTTAACATGGAAAAATTTTACAGTTTATCTATTAGAAATAGATATACAAGGGAATTCTCATGATTTTGTTTGTCTAAAGCCCAGGGTAGTTTCACGACACAGCAATACATTTTTTTTCAGTCAGGGTCCATCTAGGAAAGAGAAGCAAATTTAGATCTTTCATAATGATCTTTAATATAAAGAATTGGTTATATTTGGAATGGAATAGCATTGAAGTCAAACAAGAGATGGCGAAGCAATTTAGAGATTAGCAACAGCAGACTCTATCGGCCTCAGGTCTAGAGAAAAAAGAAAAAAAGTGGTTATATAACAAGAAGCTCTCTGATTGACCAATCTTACCTGAAAGTGAGAGGGCAATGGGTCCAGGGAAATGTGGTTTCCCATGACATAGAGCAGAGCAAGGGTAATACAGAAGATGGGGCTGGGAGCAAATTGGCAGTCATCAGCTATATAGGGAGTGTATAAAGTGAAGAAAGCTCTCTAGCTCTTGTCTGTGTGATCTTCACACTGCAAGCATCAATACAACATGGGAGCTTTTTTTTGGAAGGTAAATTCTTATGGCCCACTCAAATATACAGATTCAGAATATCTGAGGTGGGCCCAGGCATTTGTATTTTAGGATTTATTTTGGTAAATTATCAGACAAGTTTATAGTCAAATCATCTTTTTCTTCTTCTCCCTTTTACCTGACACTATAACATTCTGGGATGATAATGCTCAGATAAGTCAGCCTTTTTGAGGATCATGCTGATCTATTAAATCTTCTAGCAGGTTTACTAACTACAATGGGACCTATTGTTTCTACTTCCGAATCTCATCTAGAAAACAGTAGAGATAACTCCCGAGTGTAAGTAGGCACCACTTGAGTTGTTTATATTTTCTTAGATGGCAGATAGCTGTGATTGGATGTAGTGCTAATGATTCTGGGCAGTGACATATACAAAGAAATATGCCTCAGAAATCAGGGCCTTTCTCTGTTCTGATGGTAACAAAAAAATAAACTGCTTAGCAAATCTCCTTTACCTTATCCACAAGATACATTTCTCTCCTGTCACTTTAGAGAGCCAATTTTCTCTTGTCTTCTGTTTGCTATGAATAGATTTGAGGAATACAATGTTGTGAGCTGAAATAGCCTATTCAGTTTGATAAAGTAAATTTGCTCCATTATTTTCTATCTTAACTTTCGTTTGCTTACTCTTCCAAATCAGTTTCTTAACTTCCAACAATCTAGGGAGGCTTTCTGCTTAGACTTATGTTGCTTGTTGAATCATTTCATTAACTGCAATGCTTTGCACATCTTTCTTTGTTATTTACGCCTTTAATGATTTTGAATAATAGTTTCAGCATTCTAGTTTACTTTTAAAATGCCCTTCCTTAGCATTGCATTGTCTTTAATAAAAACACAGACAATATAGCTGAGCAATTAGTGACTTTCTCTCTTCGCCGCTCAAAATTTCTGTAATTGAAAAAGTTAAAAATATTTCCAGTAAAAAATATTTAATAACTTTGTTATCAATAATCTCGTTTAGTTATCTTTGTACCTCATTAAATTATTACACTTAGCTTAGGAAACTACAATAAGGAGGAAGAGAGGAACTACACCTTAGCATTCCTAAGTTACAAATAAAAATATGACACATACAACAAACTAAACAACAGAGTATGTTTTATATAAATTAAGTTTTTATAACTTTATTGATAGTCAAATGTATTTTGCAAAAACAAATCCCCAAATAGCAAATTATTATGCAGCTGACACGCAAACAAGGTGTTTTATAAGAAAAATAAAACACATAAATATTTTTACACACGTTCTCAAAAAGGACAGTAAAAAATTAAATATATGAACTAGGTGAAAAAAAATCTGTAACCTCATTATAGAAATGATGCCTCTTGTATTCAGTTCTGGTTTCAAGAAGAAGATGCTTAGTAGGAAGAAGCCCATTGAAGTAGGAAGCACTATCAAGTATATCAACCTGAGAAAGGTATTTACAGTTGTCAGCCTGAACCTCTGAGAGGAGAAACAGAAGGAAAGAATACAGTGCAACTAAACCTGAGACCATTGGATTCACAGTCAGGATCAATAATATTCACTAACCAGTTAGAAGAAAATTCAAAATTAGGATGTTAAATACTACGTGCTGTGACACTCCTTTTATGTAGTTCTTGGTGATAGTGTAAAAATGGAAGAAAGGAGAAAAAAAACTAAACATGCTATAGAGACTAAGAAAGAAAAAATGGCAGAGTTTGTGGGAATGTTAGGGAGAAACTGATAAGACAAAAGAATTGTCTGTGGAATTGAGAAGCTTTAATTTTCTCTTTTAAAAGGTGTTATTTTTTATAAAATATCTTTTCTAATTGGAACACAAACCATTTTAGAAATTAGTTTTGGAAATCTTTCTTGTTAGAGCTATCTGCTTAAAGATTTGCAGCTCCCTAGGGACCATCTTCCCAGCAAAGAGAGATACAATATTTGGAAATCTGCTAAGCTCAAGTCATTCGTTATGAAGATTTCTGTCAGAAAAATAAATTTAAGTGTGTATCTTTCATAGACTGCTGTCCTCGTAGCTCTAATATAATCTCTTCCTTGTAAACAGAGTTTAATGTATTATGTACTATTGAATTAAAGGGTGTAAAAAATTGTTTAACCTCTGGGAAACTCTACACACCTGAGAATTGCCATGACCTTGAGGTCTTGAGAACAGTATCAGTTACTTCTGATTCTCTTCCTACCTAGCACAGGACTTGGTGCCTAGCTGCAGCTGGCTTTCAAAGCAAGCCAGTTCTATGAGTAATTCTAACCGGAATATATAGCCATGTGATTTTCACATTTCTTGCTGTTTGCCTTTCTCTTCCTTGTATATTTAATATATACAAATGGGGTCAAGGAAATATAGCTATTAATAAAAGTAGAAGGAAATCACAGGAGACACATTTCTCTTTTTCTAAATATTTTTTTTCTCAAATAGTTAATTAACAGGGTAAATGACATTGCACACATAGACTTTTTTACCCTAAAATAATGATTGCACATGGAACCAAAACTTCAAATGGTCCAATAGATATAGAAATAGATGTTTTCTTTCCACCCCTTTCCAGTATCTTAATTCTTCTTCCACAAAGCAATGACTGGTACCAATCTCTTGTACATAATAATCATAATCATAAAGTCTTATTATTTGTAATGACTAATAGTGTTCAAATATAGAACAGTTATAACTTTTCAAGTCCTCTATTATTGGTTCAAAGAATATTCCTATAAATAGATCTTTCTGCACAAATAAATTTATTTGTAAATACATTCCTAAAAGTGGAATTTTACTGATATTGCCATATTATCTTACAAGGGGGATTGTTCCTGCTTACATTCTCATAAGGAATGTGTAGTCATGCTGCTGTCATAGATCAAGTTATTGAGTTTTGAACTTTCACATAGGAGAATATGTTACTTAAATGTGGTTATAGTTTGTGTATATGTAATTGTCATAAGATGTAGTTAAGCATCTTTTCATATTTTAAAAGTATATTTTCCTATAATTGCCTGTCATATCTTTTGCCCATCTTGTTTTCTATGGTATTGAACTTTTTCTACAGACAATATAAAGTTTTTATATAAAGGACATTATGACTTTGAGATAGGACTTGTAAATATTTGTTTTCAATTTTCCTTTGGACTTACTGTACTTTTCCATGTAGAAATTTTTATGTTTATGTATTAAAGTATATTATATTAATAGTCTTAATTGTAGAGCTTTTGCATGTGTCTTGCCTAGAAAGACATTCACTAGAAAACATTAAATATAAATAAATCCATCAATCTAGAAATTCTATACAATTTTGAAAATTACATGAGTAATTGAAAGAAAGCTATATGTGTTTTTTAATAAAGAAATTAATAATCACAACAGGTGATGATTATGGATAAATAACAATTTTTTTCTAGGTCAGCATTTCTCAAAGTTTATGTATAAAACTCAAGTTGGTCTGGATAGTAATATGAAAAAAAAGGATTCTGTGGTTAAATACTTTTAGAGTATACTGAATAATGTAGGGCTAGCCAGTTTTTTTATTGCAGCATTTCTCAAAGTCTTTAATAGATGATTATGTGAAGAACTTTATATGTATTTGTCTTTAGATCTCATTTATGCCCTCTCCCCAAAGCAGAATCTGAGTCAAGGATCCCAATGCATATGGTTTATTTGGGAGATAATCCCAGGAAACAGCATTAGGAGACTGGGTAAGTGGCACAAAAGAGAGGAAACCACTACAGATAGCATAATGAGTAGGTTCTCACCGTGGGCAGCTGAGGCACAATCCCAGTGGGGAACTCTAAGAGACTGGGTAGAATATACCACGGAGTTGTTCGAGGCTGAGATGAGGAATCTAAGATATTTATCCTCTAACCTCTATTCATCATTACTTGAGAACCGTTCCCAATGATGTTAACTGCCTGGCACTTCCTTAGGAGGAAAATTCTGGCATGCTCAGAAATGATGAGTGCTGATGGAGTTTGAACAGTGCACCAACAGTTTATGCTAGAGCGTCTATTTTTAAAGTGATTTACCCAAGTGTTTGTGGAGAGAAAAGAAAGCTTTCATCCTATTTAACTCTCTGTCGACTCATTCTCCTTGTTTCTCTCTAAGGGAGGATGGGTTTGCTACCTCAATCAGTTTGCAAAGTTTAAGATGTGTAATATTTGTGAATAGACAGGATACTATCCTTACAAAAATTGTGTTTGTCTCTACGATTGTCCTTGAAATTATCCTTTATTTCTGCTTTAGGTACAGCTCAGAACAGTTTAACCATCTAGAACTCTTCTCTTTGAGCACTCAGTTAAACTAATGATTGCTGCAGGTCCTTACACCAAGTGTCTAACCTAACACCATTAAGTTACCAAAATTTAGATTTTGTGTTAGAGGAAGATATGACAGTTAGTTTTATGTGCAACTTGGGTGAACTATGGTGTCCAGTTATTTAATCTTACAATAATCTGAGTGTTACTTTGAATGTATTTTGTACATGTGGATAATGGCTCAATCTGGTGACTTTAAGTAAAGGAGATTGCCCACAATAATGTGGTGGGCTTTCTCCAATCAGCTGAAGGTCTTAAGAGTAAAACTTGAGCTTTCATGAAGAAGAGATTCTGCCTTAAAACTGAAGCATCACTTCTGTTTGCCTCCTGGCTCACCTTACAGATATACTGAAACCCAGCCTTACCTGAACTCTACATTTGAGTATTAAGCACTGGTCCATCTAACAATAAGATGATGTTTTTTTCCCATTATGTTATAGCTCCTTATTAGTATAAGCTACCTCAGAAAACTCATAGGAAACGAAGTGATTGTGAAATGAGAATCAGGTAGTATTTGAATCTCGAGACAAATGCCATTTAATATCACTGAAATCATATCTAACTCTTAATAAACTCATGTTTTTGAAAATAGTTTAAGAAATTCAGTCTTGGCCACATGAAGCTTTTTCTAATCCTACTATTTTAGCAATAAAAACCAATTTGATTACCATTACTACTTCAGATCTCCAGAGCACATTCATTCTTATTATTTCATTTGAGCATAATCATAGTGTATTACTTATCTCTCTCAGGTATATTTTAATAAGGTATTATTATATAGGCAACCTATATTTAGTGATTATTTGGCTATATTATATATCTGATTTGTGCATGATATACTGTTAGAATAAATACTAGGCTTTCTGTCATAATCTTAATTACATGTTACTTCATTCTGTTATAATTAGAATATCTTCTTAAATTCATATTGTGTATTTTAGTTTTATGTAGTTTTAATATATCTTATATATATATATATACTCCACAAAACATAAAAGCAGTCTTTAGACTATGAGTCGCAGTTTGTAGTTTCAAAAATCTATCATCATGTCTATAGTGACTAGATCAATTTTATTTTATTTTATTTTATTTTTTAAAGAAATATATGGCTTTCATTTCTTTCTCATTAACCACATTCAAGTATTTTAGAGGGAAAAACAATAAAGCATCTACTTCTTCCTGAAAGCAGTTTATGCTAATCTCAGTACGACTAAGTTTTTTGTTTGTTGTTTTTTAGTAGGCAAACATGCAATTGGAATTTCAACACATAAAACAAGAATAAAGGCAATAATTTAAAAAGCTGGAAAATAAAAAAATATTAATCCTGAAAATGAGATAAGAGAACATATTCTCTGGAAAGGAAATTAGTAAGAAAATGTACTTGAATCTCACTGAGAAAATATTAAAAACCAAATATAGAAAACAGGGTAGAAGATGTCATGTGATCTGCTTAGCTTGATTATATCTATATTTTGATAATGCTTTCTGTTTATTTTCCTGAAGAACTTGTGAAATGATGAGATTATGAACACTGTGGAATGATGACAGCATTGGGATATATTAATTCACAATATTAATAGAATAAACTTGAAAAATAATAACATATAAACTAAGCATATTATATATAGATAATTATAGGTAAGTATGTATATCCATAATATTCAAAGAGAAAGGTTAGGAAAAACTCATTAATTTTTTTCATGATGTAAAATTGACTTTTAACACATGAAATAATTACAGGTAACATCGATTAAGGTATGACTTAATCTATAAGGGAAACTAAAATGATTTTGGTGTTTCCAAAACCAAACTATCCTGTTATTAGGAAGTGTTTCTTTAAGTTGTCTATTAAATCATGAATATTTCAAAAACAGTACAGTTAAAAATATATTCTTAAGAAATTTAAATAAACATCTGGTTAATATATCTTAGCTATGTGCAAAAATCAGGATAGGATAGATTATGAACATACATTAACAAAATCCCACTGATTTAACACAACAAGGATTGATTTTTCACTTGTCGAAGTCTTTCCTGTGTCTAAAAGTCTTCCCAAAATAGTTCTCCTCCATGCGGCTTCTCAGAATTCTAGGCTGGTAGAGGCTCCGCCATCCTACTGCTGTGCTATCTGAAGTAGGTGGTACCCTTAGTCAATGAACCGGGAAAGAAGCACTGAAAGATATCAAACCATCAATTGAATATTTTATCCTGGAAGTGATATAGGTCACTTCTGCTCAAAGCTCATTACCTAGAAATAGTCACATGTCTCTATCTAATTACAACAGAGCATGGGATTGTAAGCCCCCATTCACCTATAGAAGGAAAGGAAAATTGGATGTACAAAAACATTAGAAGTCTCTACCCCAAGCCTCAGGACTTTAAATTAAAGCTCCATGCAGAATTCGCATTATACAGAGTTCTCAGTAATTCTTCCATGTTGCCTAAAATACAAAGTTTGCATCAGTAAATATGTGGTGTTTTGTATTACTATAAACATAGCTTTGTAGTAATGGATATGCTTTTCTCTGTATCTGAAAGTCATGGTATAAAGCAATTGGAGATGATGTTGAACAATGTAAGGACAACGACAAAAATGCAACAATAAAACATGTACATACATCATTAATATAAAATTTCTCATTTATTACTTTAGTGTCTAATCAGAAAAAAAATCACTACTTGAGACATATGTTAATGTTAAGAAACTAAAAAGAACTCCAACTTTTGGCACATATACACAAAATTATTGTACAGGTTAATACTTCTACTCAGTGTTAGCCCATGGTAATTCTACAGGGCCTTTTTTTTCCCCAGGGTACTCTCCTCCAGAGAGAAGACCTGGCAGTTGCTGCAGCTGTTCCTGCCCAATGAGAATGTTATTATATGCATGGTAACAGATGTTACACCTGGAGGTTTATCTTTTACTTTCAGTAAAATTTCAATCCATAACAGAAAGTTTTATGAAACATCAATAATTTCACAAAATAAATGTTCAACCTCAAATTTTAACTGTTTTAAAAAATAACGTGCTTTAATTTCACAAAGTTAATGTAATTGATTAAAATTAGTCATCATTTTAAAATTTTTAAAATATCACTACTAGAAAATAATAAGCATTTAGATACACCGGCTGCAAATCTGAAATTACTTACATGAAGGATCTCTCTCTCTCTCTCTCTCTCATATAATTTGATCTCAACTTCTAGTGGTAATTAGAGTGAGAGTTAACCATATTTTTATGTTTGTTTTATTTCTGACTGTAACTGAGATGCTTAAACTTTCCTACTTCACTATAATCAGGGGATAAATATTTCTTTAGGTAAACTTTCAAAAGGAAGTATAGAAAGATGATTTAAATTCATCTTGTCACATAATATTATATTATCTATCTGAAATCTTTGATGAACTTTTAGAAAAAGTCAAAGTGAAAATAATTTAGAGCCTGATCACCACTCCATGTACAGTTAATATTCAACATATTTCATTCAGCAAATACTTAGTGGGTACCCACCATGTACTTGTTCCAAACTTGGTTCTTGGTAGAGTAGTGGTGCAGATAAGCATCTACTAGAAAGCAGAATCTGAGAAGGAGGTTAGATTTCTGACAGGCAAAAAGGCTTGAATTCCTTATCAGTCAGTCATTGGGTGCAGCAGCCCATAGGAAAGTGGCATGACTTTGGGCAAGGCAACCAGCAGCTCTCTAGAAGCTGGGTGAATAAGTCTTTCAGTCTTGAAGGCAGGGATCCCATCATCACAGAGTCCATATAATCCTTTCCCTCAAAGAGTGTAAGCATAATTATATAACCTATTTTACATACAAGTTTACTTGTGGTTTAAATTTTAATTTCTAATTTTTTTTAATGAAGAGACTGGTCAAATTTCTGAAGGATCTGTCTTAGATCTGTTTTGTTTTGAATCAACTTTTTCATATGTATTCCATTGTCAAGTAAGTATGAGTAATATCTTTACATATAGACTCTGAAACTATAGATTCAGCTATAGCCTTAACATATTTTCTTTAATAGCTCAGTACAAAAAGAATACTATATTTATTGCATATTATTGGGGTACAGGGAAATTTAAGTATGTAATAGAGTATTCAAAAAAATTGAGATGAGGAGTAAATAATATCATAATATTCCATTTAGAAGCATGTTAATAAAAACTATTTAAATATAGTGTCATAAAGAATGTATTACACAAAGTTATCCAAAGCAGACACTTGATATTAATTTCGGGAGAATGTCTGAATTTGTCTACATCAGTTATTACATGTAATTTTAAATGACCATTTAACCTTTCTATGTATTCAACTACTTTTGGTTCAAGATAGGATTAAGGGTTGTTCAAATAGGATCTAAATGGTGATGTTTAAAACTGTTTGTAACTGCGTTTGATTCTGCAGTTGTTTTACAAAAAGTCACCCTTCAGGGGACCTGACCTCCAGGATATGTTTTCTATGCTCAAGAGACTGGAGATAATAGAGGTTTTAATACAGCTATTCAGAAACTAACAGAGCATTTTAGACTTCAGAAAAAATATTCCCTCTGAGAGACATATGTTCAGGGAGATAGCTGAAGAACACGGTTAGCCTGTTGATTCCTTGGTTAGCAATCTGAGCACCTAGTCTCATCGCATGACTTAAGAGCATAAAATCACATCTGGCTGTAGAGTTAAATGAGTAGTGAATTCGTTTTCTGAGAACGTTTCATATGTAGACTGGTAATCTAGGATTTTATTTCATCGTGAGTATGTGATTTCTTAGTCTATAAAGGTAGTATACCAGCAAGATATGCATGTTTAATTAGTATGTAAAGCAAATTAAAAACCCCAAAAAACAGAAGGCCCAGAAACAATTCTATCAGATTTTAACCACATTTTATCAAACAAACCTGGTATGATGATCCTAGCAGTGTATTTGAGGGTATTTGACACGCAGAAAAGCAATGTTACTCTTTTATATCTATAATAAATTTTGACATAAGAATATTCATGGTATGTACTAGATAATAAATGTAAATAAAATATATAAATGTTATTGAATGGGAGTCACTGTGACAAAGTCAGAATTGAAATCTGAAATTAGAACATCCTTCTAGAGTATAAAATATTCATATTTCTATACAGTGGCAGAGAGGTATTTTATATAATATTTTCTGATCTCTTCAAAAAAGGATTCAAATAAACTAGCCCACAGTGTGTAGAGCCAACCAAAATGACCTAAATGTGTTGTGTGATTGATAAAGGGAAAACAACATAAACGAAGCAAATATAATTATCATTAAATAATCCACAATGAACAGATTACTATGTCAAGCAATAAAAAGTCAGAGAAAGCCATTGAGAGGCTAAACTGTTTTGCTATCTATTCAGTGGAAAAATATTTTAAGTTACAAAATTTTTGAGACTACATCATTTTTATTAACCTGCATGCCATGCACTTGGTTTCTTTCTTTTGTCAACTGGCTAGTTGTGTCAAGAGGAAAGAATTATTGTTATCCAAGAGCAGCATGGAATAAGAGTGAAAGCATTCCCAAAGATTTAGGAGAGGGAAGAGTGCATGTTACTGAAGCAACATGGTTGGAGCCACAAGCTGTGTTTCCATACATTTTCAAGAAGCCTGAGACTATCTGACCTCAATTTTGAAGACTGTTCCAAGAGAGTCATGTGTTGTCTGTGCTCATCTCTTTCTAATGAGCATCTTCAGGAAATGGAGTACTTAACTATACCTTATTCCTTAGAATAGCTGTACTTAGAAGAACTTTGGAGATCAAAAAGAAGCAGAATTTCTTAGTTAATTTGAACAAGAAGTCAAGTATCATTGGATCTCAGGTTTTATCGATCAGGCAGATGGGTTTTAATTGACCACTGGTGTTTGTTGTTGTTGAGTTTTTTCTATATTTTTAGATTTAATAAGTTGTTTACAATTAAATTGTAAAACTTCTCATATCTCATAAAAATAGATTTCTGACTAGATGTAACAACGCTGAATCAATATTACATTATATAATCAACTGGTGCTATTCCCTTTAGAAAGGTATTTTTCTTCAGTTTGTCTTGTTCTTCAACTTTTATTCATATTCGTGACATAGATTTAGAACAGTCAGTTGTTCTTTTCATGGAGATTACTCAATTTTTTTCTTGTTAGAATCCCATTTGTTTCCTGCATGCATCTCATGGGGATTTGAGTAAACTCCAGGTCTAGACTAAGAGAATCTGGCACAAATATTTCTAATATCTACTTTGACAAGAACAGAAATA
Organism: Pteropus alecto; assembly: GCF_000325575.1. Classification (NCBI taxonomy): domain Eukaryota; kingdom Metazoa; phylum Chordata; class Mammalia; order Chiroptera; family Pteropodidae; genus Pteropus; species Pteropus alecto. Next base: position 24,612,970 of record NW_006494614.1, on the reverse strand, counting down.
AAAACATCTTTACAGATTGAGACTAATACAGATTTTACAGCTCAACCTTGAATTAAAATCAGAATGTTTTTGACCTCATGAGAGAATAGAATTTATTGGCAGTTTAAGCAAGTCTGAAACTAATGGTTGAAATCAACTTATTTACTATGGATTTTCCCCCCTAGGAATGCTCTTTTAGAGATTAAAAACATATGCATAATGAGGATTACCTCTTGTAATTTATATTTTCATATGTTCTCATGTTAAGGAAGTGGGCAAATAAGTTTGATTATATTTTATTTTTTCCATTATATGGAAATAAGTCATTACTCAAATTTTTCTTAAAAAATATTTTTAGATAACATACTAAAACTTAGTCTTATTGAATTATTCCCCTCAGAACAGTATTGATATACTATAGAATATATGGGATTAAGTCTTTCCTAAAATATCAGCTTTGTATATGCATAGATTTTTTTAATCTTGTAAAGTATTGACTGATAACTTTACAGATTATGCAGTTATATGAAAGTAATGAAATGAAGTACAGTAACCAATTGATCAATACCTTGTTTTATTCTATATTTATTAATTTTGTTTCTAATATTTATTTGATACATTATATAATCTAACTACAAAACACATAAATAATAAGACAAAATGGAATCAATACAATTAAAGAGAATACTACATTATTTCCTTTAAGAAGAATGATGAAATGGTAACCAAACTAAAAAGCTTTGATTTTTCCCCCTTTTGAAAGCATTTTATATATGTTTGTGTCTATGCGTACATATGTATTTACATTTATGTTAGTTTTTAGAGGTAGTTTATTAAATGACACTTTTTTGGGATTTAGAAATTAGTCTAATCAATTTGCAGTTTTTGGTGAATGTTTTGAGCTAAATAAACTTTTAGTCTGAAATGACAGAAGTAGATCAACTTTTATATTATTTGCTATAAATAACATAGTATAAATTACTTGAGCAGTATAAATCACATCAGTATACACTTTGCTTTAAAAAACATAAGGAACTTCAGTGCTACTGTTTTACATAATGCATTTAGGATGAAATTAAGCATTTTCTATTGGAATCTTGCAATAAAATTAAGAATTTTTGGATATGTGATGTTCAGTTGCTGTACTTGTTTAAAACAAAACAAAAAAAGCCCCCAGTTTTAGCAAGAGTTACATACGAAATCAAGTAATAAATCCTCCTGCCCCTTGCAAGGTACAAGTCACTATTTTGGAAAGGGAATAAAGAAATTCAAACTGGTTTTATTCCCAGAATGTAGTACAAAGTAAGCAAGAATCAAGAGGGGAAACCTCATGGAGAAGACTAATATCCAGACTTTAAGGTGTAATGCTTTATCCTTTGTTTGAAGTATCTTAGACATCCCTAAAAAAAGGAAGAAGAAAAAACTCATGGTCAAGCATTAATCCAAATATGCAGTTAGAATCAATAATTTATTACTTTTGCACATCAAAATATTAAAAACTAGCCTTAAAATCTTCAAAAATTTTAGAACAACATTCTGAAGGGGAAAAAATACTCATGAAAGAAACAAGTAAGAAGACAAATTTTAAATAACATATAGCTAAAGGAAGAGGGTTTTTGTAACAAACTATCAGTGATGTATATGCTGAAATGTTTAGGGGCACCTTAAACTGATCACTGCAATTTATTTGTGATACATAATATTCCACGGTGAACTAATGGATGGATAAAAGGATAAAGGAAGATATAATAAATATAGTAAAAAATGTCTATTATAAAATCTAGTTGGTCTGCTCATGGATATTCACTGTAAAATTTTTTCAACTTCTATGTATGTTTGAAAATTTCTTATAATAAAATAATGAAGAAAAAAGATTTTACTATTTTCTAATTATATTACAGTATTATTGAAAATTTACAAATACAAGAGAGGAGGGTGGATGTAATAGTCTATTCATGTCAAAGCCACAAATAAATCCTATGTCTGAACACAAATGTTCCTGAGGACTATATACTCACATTCACTGAAACATTTGCCATTAAGCCAAACTTGAATGACTCATTAACTAAAGGTTCATTTCAATAATAAATTTTCAGAAGGAGGACAAGGAAACTAATGTTAGCAGCTCAAGGAAAAGAAAATATTATTGGAATCCATTTCAGTATTTTCTATAACGACTTGAACAATAAAAGACAATCATTATCCATGACTTTAGTTCACATTGCCATTTTTTTGAGATTCTATGTAAATTTATACATATGTGAAAATAACAAAATATTTTAAAGCATGTTACAATAAAGGGAAATAAAATAATTGCTTCAATGACTAACTTTTAACAGTCAGAAATATTACTATTAATGTATAGCATACACAAATAATTGGCCTAGTCTCTCACATAATTGAGGGCCAGAAAATGATAATATTACCATAGAATGACATATGTGTCATTGATTTTCTGGGTCTTAAAGACGTATTAAGTAAAAAGTCAACTTTTGCCACTGTTCCTGGATCAAATCTAGGTTTATTCTTACTGCCATATCTTCCTGATTATTCACTATGGATCTAGGGATTCAGGGTATTATATATGTTAACCAGTGGAAATCTTGAGAGTCATTCCTCATAAGAATTAAGTCCCATGCAGCTACCTTGAAAATTCGTTTTGTAATTTCAAAATCACTCTCTTGCTAATATCTGTTCCTGTACTCTCATTTTTATCAGCATATTTTCCCAATCCTTTAAAAACATCCACTACATCTTGGCAAGTTGTTATTGTGCCATTTTTATTCTGTAAATTAAAATTCAGAATTTCTATTTCTCAGCAACAGTAGTGGGGTTGGGGTGAAGAAGTTATAATTAAATTGAGAATTCCTGAGTGCTCCTGATATCGCAATTTCTTGTTTATTATCCAAGTTTGGTAGCGGAACTCTATAAATCACCCTGCTTGGTCCCAGACACTTTTAGCCCTGTCAGAAGCTTTAACTGTGGTTAAGCATGAGATGCGATTGGATGCTCTTATGAATGGTTCCTAAAGACACGTTTTAGGAAATAGAATATTATTCATTTTTCACAGAGTACACATTTCCAGACATTCCATTGTAAGACCTGAATAGGGCATGGTCTAAGTGCTTTGTTTAATGTCTGTCATGTTAAGTTTAGTACTGCTTAAATAATGGACAATTCTAAATATTTTTAATGATTTATAAAGTATCCCTACCAACATTTTAAAGTTACTTAAAAGAAAAAAAAGTGAACTATGGTTTAAGGCGTTTCAGCCAAAAAAAGAGAATAAAATAAAATAAGTAGATTACATTAAGGCTTCACCTCATCTATGATATTTTTATAGCCTTATATTTTTCCTAATTATTAATAAACTTAAAAACCAAGTGACTTAAGGTTTGTCATTATAAGTCAAAACACCATGTATTTAATTGGACATTCAGATATTTAGTTAGTAATGTTTAGGATTTTATAAAAAAAATTAAAAGAATCTCATATTTCATCTAGTGGTTTTCTCTGCCAGGATTCCAGAGTTGGATAAAACCAATATTTCAGACAAATTTTAAAATAGTAAATAATATTTTTGAATATAGTTCACTGAGTTCCAGTCTTTTATTTTATTAATCAATAACATATGCTTTGAAAAACAAAAATACTTTGGTTAAGCAAATTTAACATCATTCCATTCAGTCTAATATTCAAATATACAAGTTGTCGAGCAGCAGTATTAACTGGTTTATTTTTATTTTTAACTAAATAAAGTTAGTTAAAATAAAGTTAGGAGAAGTCTACAGTTAAAGATAAACCACCCCTCCTACCAGATGTACGTGGTGTAGTTGGCAATAGCCTTGTCTGTTATCAACATCCCACAGACTTACTTTTCATTTACAAAAATGTACTCAATGCCTCTGGGCATATCTACAAAACAATAAACAAAGAGAAATAAATGTTTATTTTTAGTCAAAGAAATATGTACCAAATTTTAGCTTTTTTGCACATTTGACTAAAAATAAGTCATCTTAATTTAAACCGTCAAAGGAGAGGAAACAGTCTTGCATCACATCAAAGAATAGTGTAGAAAATTTTAACTCAATGTCTGCAAATTAGTTGGCATTATATATAATATACCTATGTAGAATGAATGAATGAGTAACAATATAAATGAATGATAATAAATACCTAGTATAGGAAGTATTTGTTATAGACATAGAAAAAGCCTCACAGTCTAATAGTAAATAATCTGACAAATATTTATTTGACCTGATAACCATTGTATCTCTCATATCCTAGAATAAGGAAGTGAAATTAACAATATCTAAACTTAATTATCACTAATAGGAAAAACCATTTAAGCAGTCGAAGTGGTACGAACTCTAAAGAAAGTCTCTATAGCCTCTTGGAATGAATAATAAGGAAAGAATGTTAAAATGAAAGAGAAAAATGATTTTGGAGAGAGAGAGACAGAGAGAAAGAAATATATCGAAAGAATATATGAACAAATTCTTCTCAAGAGGGCTGAAAGGCTCCAGAAAGAATTATTCCTGGGAAATAATAATGAAGTGGAAAGGCATGCACAGAATACAGTGTGAATGAGTACAAAACTCTCTGGTGAATGTAGAGCACAGGCACAGTTACTGATTCTCATGCCTCTTTGAATGTCTTGAGCCCAGTACAGCCTGAATGATGAAGGGTGCCCAATAAATATGTTCGAAAAAATTAATAGAGGGACAATGATTCTCACATTAGACATGGTTTACTTGTCTCTCATGTGTTATAACTCGTTTCCTACTTGGAATTTGCTATCTTTTGATTATTTGCAATTCAACAGTCACTCCACTAGAGGGAAAAATAGGAAAAAGGAATCAGGTGAATCTTAAATGAGCCGTTAGGACCAGTCGTAAGCACTTATTCTAATCTGTATCTACACAGAGGATTTTAGGACCAATCAAATATCAGAACGTACAATGTCATATTAATTCTAATTTACCTGATTTATGCAATTCCTGTTTCTCATCACCATACAATGATGAGGTTTGTATTAATTATAATCATAATACTAGAAGTACAATGCTAGAATTACAATACTAGAGAATCAAACCAAAGAAACACTCATAGTAAAAAAAGAAAAAAGAAAAAAAGAAAATCTCTTCAATTTATTCCTACTAACCAATTATCAAACTATATTTTTAGTTAAAAATTTTATTTTTTATATGTAATATAATTCTGTTGACCTGCTACTATCAGGGGGCAATGAGAACACATGATATAACAGGTAAGCTAATGAATGGAAATTGTTTCATTAAAAGAGAATTTGTTTAAAGAAGAACTGGGTCCTTGTCACTGAGTATTCATTAAAAGAGAATTTGTTTAAAGAAGAACTGGGTCTTTGTCACTAAGTATTGAGAGACATCAAAAAATATGTGTCCCCCACCTCTGCCTATGAAGCTAAGGCCTACCCATATGATAAAAAAAAAAAAAAAAAAAAAAAAAACTATAAGAAAAATTAAGCAGACTAAATATACATACTGAAAGTACTGGAAGAGGTAAAAAGAATATTTGTTTAAGTGTATATGAGGAATATTTAATGCATTGTAAAAGTAATTTATAAATTGATAATAAATATTTTGATGAGTAGTACACCAAAATATCTAAAAATGGATTGAATTTTTTGTATAGAATTTCATGTGTCGAAAGAAAAAAGTTTACACATCTGCTTTGTCAATAAAATTCCATTCCTAAAAGAAAGAAAGAAAGAAAGAAAGAAAGAAAGAAAGAAAGAAAGAAAGAAAGAAAGAAAGAGAGAGAGAAAGAGAGAAAGAGAGAGAAAGAAAGGAAGAAAAGGAAGGAAAGGAAGGAAGAGAAGGAAGGCAAGGAAAAGGGAGGGAGGGAGGGAGGGAGGGAGGAAGGAAGGAAGGAAGGAAGAGGGAGGAAAGGGAGAAAAGGGAAAAAAAGAAAGAAAGAGAGAAGAAAACAGTTTCAAGAGATGCTTTGTACTCCCTTGAAAACCACTTGGACTATCCCTACCTTGAAAGAGAAAGCATCACTTTAGTGTCTAGATTATACATGCTCGCAGATGAATTTCCACTCTCCTCCTGAGAACATGTGCTGCATATTGAAAACTTTTGTTTCCCTAGTCCCCACTTTAATATTGTGAATATCTACTGTTTTAGTTCTATTGCTGCTATAACAAATTATAACAAACTTTAAAGTGTAAACTAATTCGCATGTATTATTTTATATTTTTGAAGTTTAGAAGTCTGAAATGTGTCTTGTTGGGCTAAAATCAAGGTAGACATCTGCAAGGCTGCATTTCTTTCTGGAGGTTCTAGGGGAGAATACATTTCTTTGCCTTTTCCAGCTTCTGGAGGCTGCTGCATTCTTTGGCTCATGGCTCCATTCTTCCATCTTCACAGTCAACAACAGCAGGTCAGATCCTCATATTGTGTCACGCTGTTCTCCTCTTTGGCTTTCCTCTTCCATTTTTAAAGAAATTTGTGATTACACTGGGCCCACTCAGGTAGACCAGGATAGTCTTTGTATCATAAAGTCAACTGATTAGCAGCTTTCATTTTTATCTGCAATCTTAATGCCCTGTGTCATGTATTGTTTATAACATGTTCATAAGTTTCAGAGATCAGTACCTTGACATATTTGGGGGGATGGAGGATAAGGATATTATTTTGCTTACTCTACCTACCTTCTGCAATATGTTCTATTTTGTTAATACTACTTCTTCAATCTTCGGCCTACCTCTATCTATCTTAAGCGAAATTTTTGCTTCTCGAATTATGTAACTTAATTAGCAAGATTCTAATATATCTCTATTTTTCTCTACTGTCAGAATAGCCCAAAATTACTATAACAATAATTATAAAGATCGATGTCTCATGAGGAATAATATTTTTCTTATATTTTTATAATACACAAATAAACTATGTTGCATAATGTTAATTCTTAATATCAATGGATTTAGATGGTTTTCAAAGCTAGCTGCATATTAAAATTACTGAGATATATTTACAAATACAGATGTTCTGGCCCTATTTAAGATTTAGTGAATCAGAATATCTGGAGATGGAAGCACGATAATTTTTTAAGTGCTCAAAATGTAATTCTAATATGCAACAAGACCTAGAACTCTGTATTTTTTATGCAGCTATATCTTCAAATTAGATTTTCTCCTTTTCTTACACTTGATTAATATTATACTAAAGGTTAGTGAATTTAGATACTTCCTTTCCTCATGATATGTGAGTTCTATTCTACGTATTTCCAATACGTGGTCTCACATCAACTCAGCTATGAAGAAATCTTATTTTTATAAATAACAGTGACACTCAACTCAAATATCCAAAAACATCAAAGATAATGAATCAAAAAAGCTAATAGACAAAAAGTCTTAAAAGTCCACAAACAACTGCACAATTTGGTATAGGATAAGGTAGGTATACACTGGCAGTAAAATATGGGATGAGTGTTTTCATTATGTGTTTGCTAAATAGCTTTTCATTACCATATGGCAAGTTCTGAATATAGCAGTTGGGATATCATAAATTGGCATTATAAAAAGAATTTAATGTTCTCATGACCCAGATTGAGCTTTTTGTTGGACAGAATTGAGGAACACTTTTTCTTTAGTGTATGTTTCTAAAACATGCATGGTCAGATTATCTAACCTATATTTTACAGGGGTGTTGAACTTCAAATCTGGATTACTTCAAATGTAGTTTCATTTGCGATTATAAAATAAATGATTTATGGAGTACAACATATTTTTAAAATGTCAGTCAAATATTTTGATTCAGATACAATTTGAGTTACTAAGGATTACCTTCCTTAACTAATTTTAATAATCATAATTACTAATATATAATGAAAAAGGGAAAAAGCAGCAACTAAGATACCATTCTCTATGCATAGGTTACATGTTAAGTAACCTATAATAAAGTGCCAACATTTTCTTTAATTTATCAAGTAAAGTATTGTAGATTTTTATTATACTAAAAGAAAAAAATGCAATTGATGAGTTACAAGAAGACCTTTCTGAGGGCATAGTTACATCTCACAGTGTCTAGGTAGAATGAGGAAGAAATCACAAAATATATTGATTTTCTTTAAAAGGGCGAACATAGTATTTCTTCCTTTGCAATGTTATGTTTTTCTAGTGAATAGCACAAAGAAAATTAGGAGAATTGAGAAAGCTCAAGGGATGAAACAGCCAATAAAAGGTACAAACAGTCCGAGTGTTGATTATGAAATGCTACAAAATCTAAAAAAATTATTCAGAAATGTGAGACACTTTGAGGATTTCCTTTGAAAAGCAAATTATAAGAATTTGAATTGACCGGTTAACATTTGCTGGAAAAATAGAGTATTTTTGTATCTTAACAATAGGTTCATACTTCTTTTAGAAATGTGAAAGACAAAAATTTACATTTATAGATAAAATGATTAAGTGGAAATACTTTGTGTTGTAGTAGACTACTACAGGTTTTATAAATAGATACCCCATTAGCCTAGTTCGGTGTTTATGTATAAATCAATATCTACTTGAATGAGAGTCTGAGCCTGAGGGGCAGAAGAGCCTAATTCTGAAATATTTGAAATCCCCACTTACTGAAAATTATTTGCAAATAAAGAAACCATTTAAAATATTATAATATAATTCAGTAGGAAATATTTAATTCATGTCCACTGGCAAAATTCTAATACTTCTGGATATAGACTCTGATTATTTCATAAATCTTTTTGATCATGTTGATATCATGCATTATAAAAAATAAATAGGAGGAAAAAATAATTTAAAACATTACTGTAATAAGATCATAATTTCCTCTTGTCTCAAGTGATCTATACAATTCAACTTGTATAAATGTGCAGTACTCAAGCATATTATTTTAATTTGAAGAGTAATAATAATTGAGAATTATATTTGGCTTTAAAATATATATGGAAATGTCTTATATTAGTAAAAGATTAATTTAGATTGATCACCATATTTAATCTAGAATCACTTCCTTAGTATTAAAATTTAGTGTTTAAAATAAAAAGTATGTTTTACTTTAGAAAAAAGTTGTGTTTCAAATAATCAATGGAAAAGACTGCATAATCTAGGAGAAAGATCCTCATCTAGGATTTAAAATATTAAAAAATATAAATCATACCTTATAACAGACTTAAAATCAGATTACAGTGATGCACAAGTGAAAACTTGACCATAACCTGATCAATAGTCTAAATCTTCTAAAAAAAATTCTGTTTATTAGATGTGGGTTTGTTAGAAATAGAAAGTAAGAAATGGAGACTCATATAGTTAAACTATTGCAACATGCTCTAACACTATAGAGGGCAGAAGCTGCTTTGAACTATTGACATAGCTGGGAGAATGGCTCTGGTGTCAGAAGACTTGGATTCAGTCAGAAGACTTGGATTCAAATTCTGACCCTTGTGCTTAATTGCAGAGTGATAACCTGTCTCTAAAGATCTCCATGTCCTGTTAGTCATGCCTATGTAACCCCCTTCTCTGGAGTGAGGGCTGGACCTAGTAACTTGTCTCTAAACAATGCAGTATAGCAAAGGTAATGAGATGTCAGTCACTTCCATAATTAGATTGCACAAGATTATAATATCCATCTTACTATTAGACTCCTTATTCTTTCTTTAACTTATATGCTTTCATGAAGCAAGCTGCCATGTAGGAGAGGCCCAGTTACCAAGTAACTGAGGTTGACTTCAAGCCAATAGCCCCCTGTAAGAAACTAAATATTGCCAACAACCACAGAATGAGTTTATAAGCAGATACTTCTCCAGTTGAGCCTTCAAATGAGGTTACAGTTTGGGGGCCAACATCTTCATTGCAACCTTTTGAGACATCTTGATACAGAGGACTTAGCTAAGGGGTGTCTTGATTCCTGACTCACAGAAATTACACAATAATAAATTGGTGTTGTGTCAAACCACTTAGTCTTGGAGTAATTCGTTACACACCTAAAGGTAAATAATACATGCAGTGTGACCTCTAACAAATTTCTCAATTTCTCAACCCTTCACATCTTGAAAATGGTGATAATAAGAGTAGCTTTCCTATCTATACAAATCACTTTAGCATTTACTAAATATCCTATGAATGGTAGCAAGTATTAGGGAATATAGCAGGCCCCAATAAATAATAGATATATTAGATATATTTTCTGACTGAATTCTGAAACAATTTAGAAATAAGGTAGAGTAAGGCAGATATAGAAAAAAATTTCTTAATATAGATAAAGCTGAATCTAAAGCATTATGGCTTATAACTATAAGCAAGTAGACTTAAAAATACTGAATCTTAGATTCAGGCAGAATTTTGCAACCAGTAACAGTGACACCAGACCTGGCCAGCCTTCTCCATATGAGAGATCTACTTCTGTAAGAGTTACAGCATAAAGAAACAAAGCAGTACTTGTGTTGTCCAAGTACAAAGTTCCCAAGAAAAAGAGAAAAAAGGGTGGAGTTGACATAGGCATGTTAGATTTTTTTTTTTTTTTAATAAACCCACCATCGGATAAAGTCACCCCAGTATAGAGTACATAAGAAAATAGAAAAAAGAGGGGCCTGGGGGGGTTACGCTAATGACCATCCTTCCATGGAAACATTAAGAATAGCTAGTAGAAGCAGTATTGTAGAGACACAGTATTCGTTGCGGTGGCAGTAGTAGTAGTAGTAGTAGTAGTAGTACTAGCAGTAGTACTAGTAGCAGCAGCAGCAGCAGCAGTAGTGATAGTAGTAATGATAGTAGAGGATGAGGTAGTAGTAACATCAATAAGTATCTAGTTGGTGGGGTTGGTAAAACCTGTCAGTGGAAATGGGCATTTCAGTGTTTAGTAGACAAAATAAACTAAATATGAATACCACTTTATGTTTTACCTTGATAAATTCTACACATATTAAGAAATCTTATGATTGTAATCTGAATTACTATGTCGATCTGCCCATAAACAAAGTATAGTCTATAAACATTAATCCAATAAACATTAATTATGAAATATTTATTAAAATAAAATAAAAATTAATACTCTGATTTTTATACATGCCTTGTAGCTACCATTGAGTTCATTGCCTCTGGCTGCACTAATAGAATCAAATTTCTAAGATAAACAGATACTCATTACAGAAGCAGATCGTGGCACTTAATGATAATACCAACATGTTGCAGTCCTGTGGAGACCTAAGTAGCCAGCAAGATTTCCCCCTGAAACGCGTTCTTCAAAATGTAGTAAATGTTGATAAGCCACATAAGTCACCTGGATTAGTCTGAGAGTACTTAACAGTGATATTATCATCTTTAATTTATATATTTGCTTTGTTCCACTTAATCCATTCAACTTTTCCAGTCATAGGTTTAAATGGTAGCTGTGGTGATAAAATAAAATAGAAATTTCCAGGAAATTAATATGATATTAAATAGACCAGAGCATAGAATATTAAGGTAATCTAAATATTAGAAAATATTGGAGTATTTTACACAGACAATAGTAATTAACTAGTATTAGTAAGAGAGTAATATTATTATGTTTCACAGATTCAGGCACGTGTTCAGAGATGCTTAAATGATATGTTTACATTTATTATAGGTGTGATTATTGATCCTAAGAATTAATTATTTACACCTTAAATAAAGGAATATAAATTCTTACACTTATAAGTGGGTTCTGAAATGGAAGTTTAGTACTAACAGTGCTAATAAAGATACAATCAAAACCCTCAATCTGTAAGGTTTGAAAAAGGTAGAAATGACCAAATTTATAGATAAAAATACAACAGTCTAAATAAAATGCAATAATGAACAAAGAAGACTAACATTCAATTTCACTATTCATTATATTTCTTCCTGTAATAAATTTTTTTTTAAATCTCTAATAAATGAAATCATCTTGCATGTAAGCAATGTGTTGTATCTTCTTGGTATCTCTCATCATCTATTATGTGAGTTAAAATGATAGGTGATAAATAATATGTTTTCTTAATATGAGTTTAGCATAGTAAGGTTATTTTTTTTTCCTTTTCAGTCACCTTTACCCAGTTAGTTGTGGTAACACAAAAGCTCTAAAATACATAAGAAATATTTATTAGTTTGTTTTTAAAATACTCCTTTTTAAGTTGTTTTGAAGTAACTTACACAAAAATAAAATAATAAGGTTAATATGGCTAAAGTAGAAATATAAAATTTAGATATAAAAAGCATGAAAAACTTGCAAAGGTTAAGCAGAGAGCTACAAAGATGAGTAATTTTTGGAAAATAAGGCCAATGGGGAAAAGCTCAAAGAACTGAGAATATTAATCAATCTGAGACAAAGAAAGCAGTTTTCCTCTCCAACTTATTTCTCCAACTACCTCACTAATTCTCATTCTTAAAGAATTCAGTGAAGAAAGGAATCACACCGAGAAGACTACGAGAGGTAAATGTTTACAATGCAGCATAAAGGACTTAAATTTCTCTGAACCAGAAAAATAAACCCGTTGTGGGGTAAAAAAATAGTAAGGAAAAGATGAGTGTGACATATCAGGAAAGTAAGACTAACTTCCTTTACAAAGTAAGCGTATAGCACTCAGGTATGAGGCTAGATATTGCCATATCTAAAGGGTATAAGGACAGAAAAGTTTTTATTAAAATAGCCTAACAAATTCCAATACCAAAGAAAGCTTTGAGTGTCAACTCTGCCCATATTGATACAAGAACCAAGTTTGTATAAATAGTACAGACTGAATCTAAGGACAGGGAAAGGTATGGTTTTCTAGTTGATTTCCAGGAGTTCCAGTGGGTAACTATTGCTAAAGGGTAAAGACAGTTTCAAGGACAGTTAGGTGCATTAAGAACCTGATTAAGATGAAGAGAGAGATGGCTGCTATTCAGATGAGATGAAAGCACAGCATCACGGAATATCACATGTCCTACTTACTAATAAAGGAGTCCTAAATTAGTCTACACTGAGTTTCCAGAGATTTGTGGACCTGGCAGAGCTGAACATAAAGAAGGTAGCTATTTAGCATTAGTAAGGGAGACACAGTTTGGCACAGATTCACATCAGGAAATTCATCTTAAACATCTTCATCATGTCTCTGAAAAACTGTATCCCAGGACTTAGTAAAACACCAGACTAATTCCTCATATCTTCTTTCTACAATTTAATATGATGGGCACCAGTTCTCAGAATCATGGTAACATAACACTGAGCAAACAATTATATCTTTTCTCTTTTCTTTTTTTTTTTTTTTTGGTATATCCTTTTTAAGGCAAGATCAGAGAATCCTGAAGGAAATATCCAAAAGCAGTTCCAAATTAATTCTAGTTAACCAGAAACTGTATTAAACACTACATTACTTTTAAACTTGTAGAGAGTTTACAGTGAAAGTTATTATTACTCAGTCAGTATTGTAAAGAGAATTGCAGAATCTTTCTGATAGAGCATAAATTAAATATTTAGTTTAAAATGCTAAAGGAAGTTGAATATATAAAACTTTTAGACTTTGTTTTTGTAAATTAATACAGAATATAATTCATTATAGTTTAAATAATGTAATTTATGGTATGTAGAATATAATACGTTATAGTCCTCTTCATCAGTTTAAAAAAGGGTTTCCTTACATCCTCTATGGCAATATTCTATTTATGGATAAAACTGCTAGATCCTATAGTTATTTTTTTCCCTATGATAAATTGCAATTCTTTTTCAAGTATAAATTCTAAAATATAAGATTTATTCATTTTGATGGATGCACATACCTGAGATGAAAAATATCTGGAATGAAACATTCATTAAAATTCAATGGACAAACTTGATTTAAGAACTAAAGAACAGACTGCACTTCATCCTGTTATAATGTTTACAAAGTGTCTCTTTAAAACTCAATAGCATCTGTTGAGTGATTATGAGGCTTTTCGGATCTTTCCTAAGACTTATACCAAAAAAAAAAAAAAGCAATATATTTTATCTTTGTGGAAGTGGTTTTTTTTTTTGCAATATGCACCAAGACTTCCACAGTATGAATGTGGCTACCACTGTAATAACTTCCAATCTACACCCTAATTCATTGTGTCATTGAATCAGAGTTAAAGGTCCAGGTGGTAGAATTGAATTGGCTTAGTTTGGCTAACTTACCGTTACTCTCAGCGCCAGGCATTAGAGAAAACAAGTATATATATACATATATATCCAATAAGTATATATATATATCCTTCCAGCCTGTAGTGAAAGCTAGAATCTTGCCTGTCATGGGATTTACAGAACAGTTTACTGATCCAACTCTGGAAGAAGTCTCAAATGCCAAACTACTTCCCAAAAGAACTGGTTTACTGAACTATATAAAGTTGAAACTATTAGGGAATGTTAATTACAAATATCTTAAACTTTAAAAACTATTAAGCATTATCTACAATAAAGTAATTAAATCAGTAAAATTCTCTTTGGAGCTTGATTTACCATTTCAGATTACCTTCGGAATAGTGTTATTTATACAGAGGAACTATTTTCTGAATGAGAAATGATATGCAGTATTATGATAAAAGAAAATATTAGTCTTAAAATAACATGCATAACAAAGGTATTGTTTTAAACTGTGGTTGACATTGTATTTACTAGCATAGCATTGTTATATTATACTAACAAATTAACCCTCCTGAATACCTACCTGTGGCTTATCAAAACAAATGTTATTTTTACTTACTCTACATGCTCTTGCAGTGATTGTGTGGAATTGCAGGAGAGGTCTGTGCTTTCTCCAGTTTCTCAAGAGCTCAGACTGACAGAAGCACCATCACCTGCATTTC
>NW_006494614.1:24500058-24598147 GCF_000325575.1 Pteropus alecto | reverse complement strand
AGCTTGTACTTCTTCAGCCTGGAAATGATATGCATCATTCTTCAATTTCATTGGTCAAGTCAACACAGTCATGTGCCTCTGCAAAGAAGGATGGAATTTACAAATGAGTAAATGGACCATTTGGTGAATATTTCTGTCTCTGACATGAACAAGATTTTATTGCCTTTATCATGTGTTGTTACCTTTTTGACTTTTAAAGCCAATACATTTCATTTCCCTTCAACTGGGTGCACTTAAGGAATATGTTTAATGCTATTGGAAGGGAGCATATTGTACCATAGATTTTTTGGTACAATATGCTTCCTTCTAATAGCATTAAACATATACCTTAAGTTTAATTATTATTTCATCTTATATCTGGATTAGGCTTTTTAACCTACCAGTAGAGTTTAAAGAAGTTGTATATAACACTACAAAAAAAGCTATATAATACAAAATGCATTTGTTTTTAAATAATAACAAATCCTTAAGTTAAATGGTTTTTTCCCCCAAGTATAATAATTATTTATTGAGTCTTTACTATAGGCTGTAGATTCTGCTAAGTGACTTACATACATTGCCTTGCTTAATAGTAATAGTGACCTTAAGCAGCAGGTACTGTTGTTATTGCATCCATATTACAAATAAGGATGCTAAAGTTTACAGTGAGGTTCATTGGTCATTTTTTGACCAGGACACAGCTCTTCATATACTTCTATTCTGTAAATCTGAGATTTTCAATGATTTTTTATTTAAGAATTTTTATAGAGTCCTTCATTCACAGGTGCTTCAATCACAGTAGTCAGTAAAAAGGGTAGGCTCAAAGGAAACCAGTTGTGTTTAGAATGGAAGAGATAGAAGAAATTTATTAATTTATTCATTTTTATTAACATTCTTTATTTAGACTTTTGGTACACAATTATTTTCTGCTTCTTAAAGAAGTCCCTCTAATATTTCCTGTAATACTGGCTTGGTGGTGATGAACTCCATTAACTTTTTTCTTGTCTGTGAAACTCTTTATCTGTCCTTTGATTCCAAATGATAACTTTGCTGAATAAAGTAATCTTGGTTATAGGTCCCGGGTTTTCATCATTTTTAATATTTTGTACCAAGCCTTTCTGGCCTGAAAAGTTTTTGTTGATAAATCAACTGACTGTCTTATGGGAGCTTCCTTGTAGGTAACTAACTGCTTTTCTCTTGCTACTTTTAAGATTCTCTCTTTGAATTTAATCTTTGGCATTTTTATTGTGATGTTTCTTGGTGTAGGCTCCTTTAGGTTCATCTTGTTTGGGACTCCCTAAACTTCCTGGGGTTGTATGTCTATTTCCTTCACCAGGTTATGGAAATTTTTTGTCATTGTATTTTTCAGATAGGTTTTCAATTCTTTGCTCTTTCTCTTCTTCTGGTACACCTATAATGCAAATGTTGTTACACTTGATGTTGTCCTAGATGCTTCTTAAATTATTTTCATTTTTTAGGTTTTATTTTTCTTGTTGATGTTCGGATTGTTCTGTTCTCTGCTATTCCAACTTCTATGTCACTGATTCAATCCTCCATTTCATCCACTTTGTTGATTCCCTCTAATGTACTCTTCATCTCAGATATTATATTCGTTATTTCTGACTGGCTCCCTGTTATGTTTTCCATCTCTGTTTTTATTTTTTAACTCTTTGTTAAAGTTCTCACTGAATTCAACTATTCTTCCCCTAAGTTCCTTAAGCATCATTATAATCAGAGTTTTGAACTCTGCATTTGGTATATTACTCGTCTCCATTTTGGCAAATTCTTCTTCCGGAGCTTCGTTCTGTTCTTTTAAGTGGGACATGCTTTGTCTCTCCATTTTAGCTTTCTCCCTGTGTCTGTTTCTATGTATTAGATAGGGCTCCTAAGTTTTCCAGTCTTAGTAGAGTGTCTTTATGTAGTAGGTGTGCTATAGGGTCCCTTGGCACAGATCTGAGAGGGGTTCAGCTGCAGATCAAGTTCAGCTGCAGCCTGTGTTCCTCCAGGGCCACCTGGCAAGAGTCACCAAGCAATCCGCAGATGGCTGGCACTTGTGCTAGGTTTATAAGTGCCTCAAGGAGCCAAGTCAGAAACTGAGGCTCTCTGCCACTGGTGTGTGTTTGTGGTTACTCAACAAGAGGTACAGGGCTTGCCGAAGCCAGATGCTGCTTCACTGGATTTTATGAGCCTTTGAGAAATCTTATGAAAGCCCACAGCAGGAGCCAAGACAGGACATTTGTGTGGAATAAACCACTGGAAGCAGCGTGGGTGGGTCCACAAGTTGGGAGAGGTGGAGTCTCAGAGAATACTTTGGGCGGAGCGACCTGTATTATCCAAGTTAAGGGTGTCTGTGTCTGCAGGCTGGGTGGGTTAGGGGCTCAGCAAAGGAACAATGGCTTCTTCTGGCACCTCCATCCAGGATCCGGCCACCCCTCCAGCCCTCACCCTGAAACCTGACAACTCAGCGCTTTCCTGTATCTCCCTGGTGCCCCTCGAGCAGCTGCTTCAGCATTGGAGCTCGGAGCGAGCGAGTCCATCAGCAAGTAAGGCCGGGTGTGGGCCCTTTAATAGGATAGTCTCCACTTCCTGGAGCCTTCCATCTCACTCAGCCTCAAAATCCACTGGTTTTCACAGCCCGAAATTGTAGGGACTTCTCTTTCTGGCACTGGAATCCTGGGCTGGGAAGCCTGATGTGCAGCCTGGACCTCTCACTCCTCAGGTTGAGAAGGTGGCTCTGCAGCCAAGATAGCCCTTCTGATTGTCGATTGCCACTCTGTGTTGTGGGACTGGGCTGTTTCGTGTCTCCGCCCCACTACTGTTTTGAGGTGATCTGTTATTTGAGGTGACCTTGTTGTAGGGCTTCTGTTCAGCCAGACCTCTGCGTACTGGTTGCTCTGTAATTTTGTTGTAATTCTGGTATGGTTTGCTAGAGGAGGCGCATATAGCTTTTATCTTCTACGCCGTCTTAAATCAAGAGTCCCCATATATTAAATGTTTTTACAAGTGATACTAAATATTGTATTCTCTGAAAAATTTCTTTTAATTTTTTAGCATATATAACTATACATATAAGAAAAAAGACAATGTGAAAAGAAACATTAAATTCAGAATATATATACACGATAAATCAAGAATCGTTACTTTAAAACAGAAGATCTTTGCTTGATGATTCTTTCTTCCTCCTCATTTTCACACTGTCTATTCTTTTCTTATTATATATAGTATATATCAAAATTTAGATATATAGAAAAGACATGATATTTCATGGAGAACATAAATGCCTATTGAAAAATGATGCAGATTCATAAAATGTAGGAAAAGACCCAAATAAATACATCAATTAGATGTAAATAGAGTGAATAAATACTCCCAAATAAATTCATGCTTAACTAACTGGATTTTACATTGTGCATATATATATATATATACACACACATATATATATACACACACACATACATACATATGTATGCATACATACATATATACATATATGTATATGCACCATCTATATATGTGTGTGTATGTATGTGTGTGCGCATGGAGAGAGAGAGATTTTCTACAAACTGATCTTCCAAACTTCCAAATTCTTTGGAAAATACATAATTAGAAAAAGTAACAAATTTTTTAAATACAGGATAGGTAATGTTCTTAAAACAAACACCATGCATTGTGGTATAATACATGCATGTGTGTGTATGTATATATACACATAAATGTATATATGTATACGTACACATGTATATAGTCAAAAAATAAGATTTATAAGGAAATGTGTGGAAGAAAATTGGCTTTGTCTCCTAAAAGCAAAAAACAAAGGGATATAAGTGAGTAATTCTAGTTTCTTTAATTTCATTTGACTTGAATACAGATTACTTATGATGGGCTTGACTGTATTAGAGAAGTTGACACTTCATGAAAGAAGGAATTATTTGCTAGACTTAAGAGGTAAGCAGAAATCTTATGAAGCTTTATGAGCAAGAAAATGTTATGAAGGAAGATACATGTTAGGAAGATTTATTTGACATTCTGTACAAGACTCATAAGGATCTTGTAATGAGCTATTGGTATAGCTTAGACAAAAACAATGAGGGCTTGATCTACTTTATAGCATTACCAATGGAAAGGAGACATTGCCTAGGAGAAATAATCATAAAATAGAATTAGCAACAGGACAACTAAGATATAAGGGAATAAGAATGCATTATTTTTCAAGATTAATTAGTTGGGAGTATTTGGTGTAGCTGGTGGTAATAAGAAAGTGAAGCTTCTGGGGTAGAGATATGTGGACAGAAGGATGGAAAGGTGTAGGAGAGATATACAATGGAGTTCAAATTTAAGTCAGTCTATCTAGTGAAGTTAGTTGACATAGACAATGATGTTTTTAGAGAATAGAACCTGATGAAGGGAGAGAAGACACTGTCATGAAATCACAGGAAGTGCCATAATATGTGAAATATAAGAAAAAATAATTAGTAGAGAAGACACTTCGAAACAAAGCAATTATGAGATTACATTCAGGTGTTCCCCATTGCTGTGTTACCTTGCAGAATTTACATAGGCTCTATGAGCCTCATTTTCTTGATTTATGTTAATGAATAATTTCTACCCTGATGAATTGTCTTTAGTATTAAATGTAATGAAGATGTAAAGATCCTAACAGAGTCACTAACACACAGCATATTTAGATATTTTCATAAGGAGAAATAAATTACGTTGTACTAGAAACCAGAAATAAGAATGCTGCAAGATATTGAAGGGAAGCATTTGCATGGGACAATTGATGACCTCGTGAAGAATTATTTATTAAAAAGGTGGAAGTGGGACAGATAGCAAGGGATTAAAAAGAAAGTGGTTTCTGAGGGAGTGACATACATAGTGTAAATTATTATTTCAAATAAGTAAAAGGTAAAGGAAGGAGGTTATTAGACTGTGGCGGAAGCTACCAGTTTTGAAAAAAGATTGTTTTTATTTGTTGTTTTGCACTACGTAAGGCAAGAACAAGTTTACTTTTAAAATAGCCAGTTAAAAAAGGGTTTTAAATGTAGTTAGAAAAAGTAGAAACTGGAGGAAGTAGTCCCTAGATAAGGCAGAAATTAAACACATAAGCAGAAAGATGCTCAGCATTGGCAAAAACGAGGTGAGCTTCTTGGAAAGAGGCATGGACACTGGCATCAGACAGTCCTGAGTTAGGATTCATGCTCTGTCAGTATCTCAATGTGTATAATCTTCAGCAATCCATTTGATTTCTCTGAACCAAATATTTTCGTACATAAAATGAGGGGATGATACGAATATCCAGGGCTGTTTTGAGCACTCTGATAAGAATAGGCTTTTGAAAAATGTTAGTTTTTTTCCTTTTCTTTCCTAATCCTCCAGAGAAGTAGAATGTTAGTAATTAAGGAAGCTGATAAATTGTCTTCATGTGTTAGCAAAAGTTAAGTTTGGGTGTATAAGATATGCGGAGAGGTCTCTAGACACCTTTCATGGAAAATGTGGCGGGGAAGGCAAAAAAAAACAAAAAAAAAAAAAAGAAAAAGAAAAAGGAAAAAAAAGATGAGAAAAAAATGATTGGCCAGATTTTATGAGTTTGAGTTTGGAAAATTTGTAAATTTTCCATCTCCTCACCCCACTGAGATAATTTCTTGCTAAACACTACCCTGGATACTGTTTTATTAATCCCATATTTACTACTTTAAAAAGGTACCTGGTTCCCAGAAGAGTTAATAACACATAAAACCCAAGAGTAGCCTAGATCTCCTGGGACAAGCCTACTCAAATAGTGCATAACCAGCAATCTATGGTTTTCTGTGAGCTGCTACAGATAACAGTTCTCCAATAACTCTTAGGAATCCATTTTTTTTTTTAAATCATGTGTTTTAAATCATTCATCATTTCTCAAAAAAGCATGTAGCATCTCCCTGACCAGTGAGTCACTTACACACTTACTGCTGGTTGACAGCATTTTGTGTCTGAGCGTGAAAAATGAATGCTATTTGGAAAGAAAAGATGATTTTTATTTTCCCTCCTTAATGCTTAAAACCTTAGATTGCCAGGGGAAAAAAGTATTATTTAGGCATCTATAATTGAATGTGAGGGGAAGCTTCCCCATGTTTAATGAGGCAACGCAGCACAGCTGGTGAAGACAAAGTTTGCTCTCTGGGCTGCTTGTGCCCCAAATTGTTTCATTAATATTAACCAAGGTTCTCAAACCTCCTCAGGCCAGCATAGGTTGTAACTTGGAGAAGAGATGCACATAATAACTGACATAGTCTACAAAGTTATCTTTAGTAGTTGGAGGAATAATGGGGGCAGAGAAGTAGTATTTGGCAGGTAAGAGAAAGGCTTTCTGCCACTAGGAAAAATGTTGTTTCTCTTCGAAGGAAAACTGCGGCTGTGTTTATAATTATGTAACATTGACATGGAATTATATTTGTAGTATACGTTTCTTGACCTAGGGGCTTATTTTTTTGCAGGTCAGCAATGCAACACATAGCATTATAAATTAGGCAAAATAAAAATATTTATTTTTATCAGAGGATGGGGGAAGGGGGGAGGTAAACAAGATAAAGGGGGTCAAATATGTGGTGACAGAAAGAAATCTAACTATAGGAGGTGAACACACAGTGTAAATATATATATGCCTTACTGTTAAAGTATACAGTTGAAATTTTTTGGATTTCGTTAACCAATGTCACCATAAAAAATAAATTAATTAATTTAAAAATTGTTATTTTATTTCATGTAATGTATTATCTTTAAATGTTCACGATTTTTTTTTTAATTTTTAAGTATATATTTTTTTATTTTTCAATTATATTTGGCATACAATGTTATATTAGTTTCAGGTGTACAAAATGGTGATTAGACATTTATATAACTTATGATCACCCTGATAAATCTAGCAAACACCTGACACCATAAATAGTTGTTATAATGCTATTGATCATATGCCCTATGCTCCACTTTATATCCCTGACTATTTTGTAACTACTAATTTATATTTTTTAATCCCTCCTCTCACTTCATCTATCCTCCTAATCCCCTTTCATCTGCAACAATCAAAATGTTCTCTGTATCTATGAGTTTATTCCTGTCTTGTTTGTTCATTTATTTTATTTTTTAAATTCCACATATAAGTTAAATGACACGATATTTGTCCTCCTCTATCTGACTTATTTAACTAAGCATAAAACCCTCTAGGTCCATCATGTTGTTGCAGATGGCAAGATTTCATTCTTTTTTATGACTGATGATCCATTGTATATATGAATCACTTTTTCTTTATCCATTCGTCTATTGATGTACACTTAGGTTGCTTCCACATCTTGGCTATTGTAAATAATGAATATATAAAGATGCATATGTCTTTTTGAATTAGTATTTTGGATTTCTTCTGATAAATATTCAGAAGTGAGATTGCTGGATCCTTCTTTGTCTCTTGTTATAAACTTTGTTATAAAGTCTATTTTGTCTGGTATAAATGTTGTGACCCCAGCCTTTTTTTTGTTTCCATTTCATGAAATATCTATTTCACTCTGTGTGTGTCTTTTAATCTGAAGTAGATGTCGTAGGCAGCATGTATAAGGGTCTTGTTTTCTTATCCATTCAGTCACTCTATATCTTTAATTGGAGCATTTAATCCATTTATATTTAAAGTAATTGTTGATACATATGTAGTTATTGTCATTTTATTATTCATATTTTTTATCTTTTTTTCTACTTCTTCTTAAAGAAGTCCCCTTGGTTTGGTGGTGATGAACTCCTTTAACTTTTCTTGTCTGGGAAACTCTTTATCTGTCCTTTGATTCTAAATAATTGCTTTTCTAGGTAGAGTAATCTTGGTTGCAGATCCTTGCTTTTCATCACTTTGAAAATGTTATGCCAATCTCTTCCTGCTTGCAAAGTTTTTGTTGAGAAATCAGCTGGAAGTCTTATGGGAGCTCTCTTGTAAGTAAGTAGCTGCTTTTCTCTTGCTACTTTTAAGAGTCTCTCTTAGTCTTTAAACTTTGGCATTTTAATTAAGATGTGTCTTACTGTGAACCTCTTTGAGGTCATCTTGTTTGAGACTTCAGCACTTCCTGGGCTCATTTGTTTATTTCCTTCCCCAGGTTAGGGAAGTTTTCTGTCATTATTTCTTCAAATGTGTTTTAATTACTTGCTCTCTTTTTTCTACTTCTCATATTCCTGTGAGGCAAATGTTGGTATGTTTGACGTTGTCCTAGAATTACCTTAAACTATCTTTTTTCTTTTTTTTTTGCTGTTTTGATTGGGTGTTTTCTGCTACCTTATTTTTTTAAATTGCTGAGTTGATCCTCTGCTTCATCTAATCAGCTGTTGATTCCCTTTTATGTAGTCTGTATTTCAGTTATTGTACTCTTCTTCATTTCCGACTGGTTCTTTCTTATGTTTTCTATCTCCATTTTTATGTTTTCTAGCTCTTTGTTAAGGTTCTCGCTGAGATCACTGAGTATTCTTATAAGTGTTTTGAACTTTGCATCTGTTAGATTGCTTGTCTATTTAGCTTAATTTTTTTTTTTTTTTTTTTTGAGCTTTGTTCTGATCTTTCATCTAGAACATATTTCTTTCTCTCTTCATTTTGGCTTCCTCCTTGAGTTTGTTTCTATGTATTAGGTAAAGCTGCTATGTCTCCCACTCTAAGTAGAGTGGCCTTATGTAGTAGGTATCCTGTGACCTAGTCGCCTTATCCAGGGGCTTCAGACATGTTCCTTGCATGGATTGTGTGTGTCCTCCTGTTGTAGTTGAGCCTGGATTGCTGTTAGCATATCTTTGGGCTGATTGGCTGTGAGAATTGAAAGTGACTACTTTTGAAGAGATGTTCAGGAGCTGATCCTCCAAAGCAAGATTTGCTTTAGTGGGTATCTGATGCCTGCCAAGTCTGCCCTTTGAGTGTGTCTTTGTGGAGGTGGTTGAATGGTGGACTAATGTGGTCTGAAGCTGGTCAACAGTTGTGTTGATTCTGGGGCCTTTGGAAGGAACTTTGTTGCAGACCAAGTTTAGCCACTGCCTGTGCCCTGCCTGAAGCCACTGATATTAGCTACAAAGTGATCTGTACATGGTTGCCACTTATGCCGGGCTTGGAGGTGCCTGGGAGAGGCAGAGCTGCAAACTGATGCTGGCTGCCACTAGATCCAGGCTTAGGGCTGCTTAGCAAGAGGTATGGGGCATGCCAAAGCAGCAACAACCAGATGCTGCTTGTTTGGGGTTTGTGAACCTTTGAGAGATTTTTAGATAGTCCACAACATGAGTCAAGGCAGGACATTTGTATGGAAAAGCTACTGGAGTGGCTTGGGTGGGCCCACAAGGTGGGTGGGATAGGGTCTCAAAGAATCACCAGGATGGGCAAATGGTGTTATTTAAGTTAATGGAGACTAAGATATGGCTGCCACCTGCATCTACACATTTGGTGAGTGAGGGCTCAACAAGGGAACGTTGGCTTCTGCCAGCATTTCTCTCTGGGAAAAAGCTACCCCTCCATCCCTTGCCCTGAAACCAGATAATTCAGTTCCTCCTTGTATGTCCCTGGCACTTTTGGAGCTGCTACCCCAGTGCTGGATCTCAGAGCAAGTGAGTCCATCGGTGTTTAAGTTTGTGCATGGGCCCTTTAAGAGAAATGTCTGGCACTCCAGCAGCTCTCTGTTTCACTCAGCTACAATCTCCAGTGGTTTTCAGAGTCTGAAGTTTGAGAACTTGTCTTCCTGATACTGGAACCCTGGGCTGGGGAGGCTGGTGTGGGACTAGGACTCCTCATTTTTCAGGGGAGTCTTCTGCAGCTATGATATTTCTCCCTGTTTTTAGCCACCATAGGTGGATATGAGACAATCCCTTCCACATCTCCACCCTCCTAATAGTCTTAAGGTGGCTTCTTCTGTATATTTTTAGTTTTAGGACTTCTGTGAAGCTAGACTTAAGGCAATTCTCAATGATAGTTGTTCCAGTTTAGTTAAAATTTTGATGTGGTTGAGAGAAGAGACGAGCACAGGATTTACCTACTCTACCGTCTTGATTAGAAGCCCACCTAAGTACTCATGATTTTGAAACAAAAGCAATGTTTAGTTATATGTTGCTAATCAATTATTGTGCTAAACATTTAATTTGTTACATCTTTTAATCCTTATAATAATACTATGAGGTAGATAAAATTAGTTTCTGTATATTAAATTGAAAGGATTGAGGGTTAATAAGGGAAATTGATTTTGTCAAAGTCAAAATCAGTGGAGACTAGGGCATAATTCAAATTTATGCTCTCAATATATTTTGCATAGCAGATACATAGTTGATATTTATAGCAAATACTCTTAATATTTGTATCAAATACATTGAAACATGTGTATATTAATATTTTATATTATATGACTTGCCGTGCATGTGCTAATCCCAAATTTTCATTTTTTCTGCCATGATCATATGTTTTAAAATGTCAGAGATAAAGCATACATACTATCAAAAGGAACCTCTTGCATTTTTGGTATAGTAGGTGTTGAAGCTATTTTAAAGAACAGATTTAAAAATATTTGGTTTTCCAATTTTAATGCTCTAGATATGTTACATTCAACGTGATGGAATGTAAAAGGTAAGCTTGCATTGACTAAAATTTTTTTTTTTTTTAAGGAATTAAGTTTATCTCCATGTTTGTCTTCTCTCTAAACAAAAGTTGATCTCTCTTCAGCATTATACTGCTTTTAATAAGCTGGTAGATGTTTAGAACATCTTTATTGTGAAATTCTTATATATTCTTATATAGTTACACGTGTTTGTTGTTTATGAATACATTTGACTCTTTCTCTTTACACAGTTAAAGAGTTTTAAAATTCGCCCAAAATGAATGAAGCAAGTTTGTCAAAATTCGAGTGCTTAACGAGGTATTTTTAAGATAGCCTGTTTTATCTATTGGTATATAGTATGTAGTTTAGGCCTCATGAGTTTGGGAAAATATATTTACAATTTGTATCTCAGAAATATGATCATCAGGAAATTTTTTATTAAAAAAAGAATTATGGAGTCTCTATAGCTCTGCATCTGGTGATCTTTTATATTTAAAACTTCATTTTCTTTATGACTTTATACATTTATGACTAGATGCCCTATATTTAATGCAAATTTTATCTTGCTTTTATATACAGTAACTTGTTATTAAAGGATATTATGAATCAAATAATTTTTCTAGAAAAATTTCAACCAAAGTTCAATTATATCAGTGAGATGTACAAGCCAGTTAGTTGGAAATGTATAGATATAAACTGCACTATGGGAAGGATGACATTGAGCTCCTCCCCTTCCTGGCTCTATGCAAGGGTCTGAGGATATTGCAGAATACAGCACAAATATAGAGAATACAATCTCCTGGGGGAGAAGTCACATAATAAATTAATGCCGACTATATCAGGACAATGAATAAAAGAAAGGATAATGCATATAGAAAATTACTTAGAAGGTTTGGGATGGTAGGGCTTAGCATAGTTGAGATAAAATCATGAGCATATAGTTTGTATGTTGAAGGATTAGAAAGATAAGAAATTCTCCATGTTGCATAACAAATTACCATAAACATTACATATACACATATATTTATTTGTGTGTGTATATATATAATGGCTTCTGTGTATGGGAAGCTCTGGAAGTGCTGTCTGGGTCCTCTGTGAGACTGTGATAATGGTTTTGACTAAGGCTGAGTTTTCATCAAAAGGCTCAACTGGAGCTCACTCAAGTTGTTGACAGAATTATTTTCTCACAGTTATAGAATTTATTGCAGCTTGCTTCTTTAAAGTCACCAAGGATGACTTTAGAGTGAATCTGCTAGAACAATGAAGTCTTATTTAGCATAACATATTCAAAGGTGTGATATCTCATCATTCTTTTTTGTCATATCCTATTAATTAAAAGGAAGTCATCAATCCTGACAACATTCAAGGACAGAGAATTATACAGGACATAGAGGTGGAGATTAAGGGGGCCTCCCAGTGTCTGCCTGCCCCGGAGGGGATGAAAAATATAATATTTTTGAAGAGAAGATTAGACGACGGATATAGTGAACTATGTTAGCAATAGTAAAAAGTTTTACCTGCCTTTTAAGAAGATTTGCAAGGTTTAGGCAAGATATTGGCATGATCTGATTGATATCCTAAAAGATAAATTTTGGATATATAAACTAATCATTGGACAGTTCACTATATCTCCTCCTCTCTATATGATGAAAGATAGCAATTCTTATTTTAATTACTGGAGTATTTATACTAGGAAAAATATGAAGGAATCTCATGAATAATGAGTGCTTAATATGAGTTAGGCCCTGTGCCTACACTTTTCTATTTATGCTGATAATAGTCCTGTAAACTTAATATCATTACATCCTATTAAATGTAAGGAAATTGGAGCAGAATTAATATTCTTTTCTCTGGCATCATAGGGCTAGTAACTAGCCAAGCCTAGATCTGAATACAGATTCAGGTTTTTCCTTCTTAAACCACACTATTTCCAAGTCTAGTTTGTTTTTAAATAAACATTGTATATAGTTAAGGTATACATATATGGTGAAATGATTACAATGATCAAGCTAATTATCATCTTTTCCTAACAGTTACTTTTTTCTGTTTGTGTATGTTGAGAGCACCTGAAATCTACTCTCAGCAAATTTTCAATATTCAGTAGAGATTAATTAACTATAATCATCATGTTGCACATTACACCTCTAGACTTAGTCATCCTACATAACTACAACTTTGTTCTCCAGCATCTCCCCATTTCCTCTGCCTCCTCTCTCGTGGAAACAACCTTTCTACTCTGATTCTACATATCCACTTTTTTAGATTCTACATATAAGTGAGATAATACAATTTATTTTTTCTGTGTCTGGCTTATTTAACAGAGTATAATTCCTTCTAGGTTTATCCATGTTGTTGTAAATGGCAAGATCTTCTTTTTTCTAAGGCTAAATAATATTCCAGTGAGTGTGTGTGTGTGTGTGTGTGTGTGTGTGTGTGTGTAACATTTTCTTTATTCATTAATCTACCCACAGACACTTAGGTTATTTTCATATCTTGGCTATTGCAAAAAATGCTACAATAAACATGAGTGCAGATATCAATATGAGATATTGATTTTATTTTCCTTGGTATATACCCAGAAGAGGGACTACGGGATCATACAGTAGTTCTATTTTAGTTTTTTGATGAACCTACATTCGGTTTACACAATGGCTGTACCAGTTTACATTCCCACAAATAGTGTCCAAAAAAAAAAAAAAAGATATGTGTACTTTCAAGAAGTGAGCTGCAATAAATCCTACATTTATAATATAATGAAGTTTTACTGCCAATTAGACTTCTATACTTTCACAACCCAATGTTTCTACCACCCCAAAAGCTGAGAAGTAGAAAGAGAAAGTTTTGGAGAAAAACTGGGCAGTCTTAAGTGTACAAATATATACTTAAATCTAGGCTTTCTTCAAAATGTATTAGAATAAAAAAAAGTTGACCATTTATAAAACTCTATGATCCTGTGCCTATTTCAGTAACAAGAACTTGCTACCTGAAGATATTCAATACATAAAAATATTAAAATTCTACTTTAAATAATTTTAGCAATATTCAGGTACTTGTGAGGTCACCAATCATATCGTACTATTTTTAACAATAAAACATGTATGGAAATATTATTTTATTCTCATTTTATAACAATGAGCTTAATATAAAAGTCATAGAATCATGACCAAGAAAGACAATTTAGGCTCTTTTTATTACACTCTTTAGAAGTAATGCCATTATACTAAATAATATTTTTTTTTACTTATGAGTATTGTATGTACATTCAGCCTCTTTTTTTATGAATATCATATATATATTTTAAGAGAATGGTCAGAATAAATATTTTCTTACATAAATTGTTGCTGTATAATCAGCATAATGAGAATGATAATTACTAATAGTTATTGAGGTTTTATTATGTGAGATTGTGCTAATCATGTTTCATAAATCTCCATAACCACCACCAGAACAAGTTACTTTTATTATTAAATTGTTTACATAAATCAGCCTGGGACATATATCTAGTAATGGGCTGAGTTAAAATATCATTGCTAAGTGTCATATGTACTATGTATACAGCACCTACATAGTATTAAAAAGGCATCAGTTATAGTACAAATAGATGATTATTTCTACAACTTTTCTTTGACTTAGGGCTCTATTCTACTTGAGAAAAGTATACTTAGGAGCTCTGAGCGATCTACGTAGAAAAGACTAAGGATAGCCTGTCATGCATACCGCTAGTGTCTCCTTCCACAGCTGCCCATAGCAGATACCACTGATCAACCAAAATTTGTTCACACTGAGCCAGGATGGAGTTGTAAACTCCTTTTGAATATGAATATCTTCTTTTATTTTTATTTTTAAAAAGTGAATGTCATATCTTAAAATTTTTTTAAAAGGGCCAAATAATAATTTTATTCAAGTTAAAGTTATTTAATTTGTTTGATTTAACAAATATTTATTGAACTATTGCATTCAAAATTTCTGACACAAGTCAGCTTGAAATTATAGAATTCAAGTTAATCATTAAAATACGTGAATTGATTCTTCTACCTTTTATGTGGACCCAACAAACTGAACTCTGTTTTCTTCTCTGCTCAATTAAGCAACATGTCAGTAAGGTATAGAATTTCTGTCTAGTACTAAGCTATACCAATCTGAAAGCACACAAATATATGTACAGATGAGAGCTCTGAAAATGTTTTTTTTTCCCCATCTAACTAACATGATGTTAAATACCAGTACATTTTTATCAACATAACAGGTTTTTTTCTTTGGACTACAATTTTCTATCTGAAGGAATAATCTCTATTTCCAATACTTAATTTTATTTTTAAGCTTTAAGCTCACAAAATCTCTCATCAAAAATCTTGCTACAAAAGATTGCCATTGCTTAGTTGCATGTGTCCTCATGTGCTTCACTTATGAAATGCATGAGTTGAAGTTGTCCAATCAAATACATGTCATAAGGTCACATTCTAAAACAAAATATCAAAAGTCACAATCCAGTTATATTTCCTATAATGCTTTCCATGTCTCATAATATAAAGCACAGCCACAAACTAAAATAATATTTAAATAATTTTGAAAGTTTTCATAAGTGAGAACCACCAGCTAGATGGAGGTAGGTCACCCGCTATTGGTTTCTCTTTCTATGGACATGTTGTATAATTAATATACCAAGCACAATATAATGTAGATGGCTTGTGGAAACATGTTATAAAAACACTTTTAATTTTGCTGACTTGATCTTTTTAACATGATCTTAACCAATATAAAAATCTTGATAATGAGGTATAAAAATCACTATAAAGTCACTCTAATTTGATCAATAAGTGTAAATCCAAAAATATAACAATATTCATTTTCTTCCTTCATGAAATATGAAACTCTTTAGAATAGTTTATTATATGTCAGTGACTTTCAATATCTGTCTTATATTCAAATTATACTTAAGAATCTAATAACTATATTGAATTTGTATTTTCCATTTTGCTGTTTATATAGAACAAGAAGAATCTTTGGATCACTCTCTGCAATCAAGCTAGCTTAGGATGAAAACTGTTAATAATTTGCCTGCATTGTATATCAAACATACATAATAGTTATCTCCGTAAAAAGATGGATTTATACAATTTTAAATGATGAAGATTATAGCGATAATGATGATAAGAATAGGTCCATTTGTTGAATGTGTACTATGTTCCAGTCACTTTATGAATCATTTCCTATGAATTACCTCACTAAATCTTCACAATTATGAAACACGTATTATCCCCATTTAACAGATAAAAAATAATGTTCAGAGAGGTGAACTTAAGATCCCTGAGATAAAATTCTGCTTTGAGTACTATTTTGAGTCTAACTCCAGAAGTTTAAAATTACTCTATATTTAAACTAGATTTTCATCATTAGTTATACCACATCTAGTGGAAGAGAAAATTAGCGTTATGAGAGAATGCCTCTTTATGACATATATCTCCTTGTAATGGAAATATCCACAATCAATTTGCATGTGTGTAGGCTGGAGGTTGTATGTGAGGATAATGTGTTGTTTTTTTTTTTTCCAACCCAAATCTCATAATGTGAAAAGTTAGTATGTTGTTTTTAAGAGTATATACTTAGATGGATACAAATCTTGATTTTGCAACTTTATTTTTATTTTCAATTAGAGTTGATGTTCAATATTATTTTATATTAGTTTCTGATATACAGCATAGTGGTTAGACATTTATATAATTTATAAAGTAATCCCCCCAATTAGTCTAGTACCCACCTGTCACTATACGTAGCTATTACAATATTATTAACTACATTCCCTACATTGTACTTTGCATCCCCCATGACTATTTTGTAACTATCAATTTGTGCTTCTAAATGACCTTTACTATTTTTTACCCTATTCCCCAAACTCCTTCCTATCTGGCAATCATCAGTTCGTTCTCTGTATCGATTAGTTTGTTTTGTTATGTTTCTTTGTTTATTTTGTTCTTTAGATTCCATGGATAAATGAGAGCATATGGTATTTGTCTTTCTCTGTCTTACTTATTTCACTTAGCATAATAACTTCTAGGTCATAGCATAATAACTTGATGTCGTTGTAAATTGTAACATTTCATTTTTTATGGCTGAGTAATATTCCATTGTATATATGTACCACATCTTTAAAAAATATTTTTATTTTATATTAGTTTCAGGTGTACAGTACATTAGTTAGACATTTGTATAGTTTATGAAGTGATCTCCCAATTACTCTAGCACCCATCTGTCTCTACACAGAACCATTGACTATATTCCCTATGCTGTACTCTATGTCCTTGTGACAATTTTGTAGCTACTATTTTGTACTTCCAGTCAACCTCGTACTCCTCTCTCCTCTGGCAATCATTAGATAGTCCTCTATATCTATGAGTCTGTTTTTATTTACTGTGTTCCTTTTGTTCTTTAGATTCCACATATAAGTGATACCACATGATATTTATCTTTCTCCGTCTAACATTTCATTCAGCATAATACCCTCCAGGTCCATCCATGTCACTGAAAATGGAAGGATTTCATTTTTTATGGCTGAGTATTATTCCATTGTATATATGAACCATAACTTCTTTTCCAACTGTCTATTGATGGCATTTAGGTTACTTCCATATCTTGGCTATTGTGAATAGTGCTGCTCTGAACATAGAAGTGCATAGATCTTTACAAATCAATGTTTTAGTTTTCTTTAGATAAATACCTAGAAGTGCAATTGCTGGGCCAAAAGGTAGTTCTATTTTTAATTTTTTGAGGAAACTCCATACTGTTTTCCATATTGGCTGTACCAACTTGCAATCCCACCAACAGTGTACTAAGGTTCCCTTTTCCCCACGTCCTTGCCAACACGTCTTTTTTGATTTATTAATATAGCCAGTCTGACAGGTGTGAGGTGATGCCTCATTGTGATTTTGATTTGTGTTTCTCTTATGATTAGTACCTTGAGCATCCTTTCATATGTCTATTGACCATCTGTAGTTCCTCTTTGGAGAAATAGCTATTCAGGTCTTCTGCTCATTTTTTAATTGGATTGTTTGTTTTTTTGGTGTTGAGTTCTATGAGTTCTAATTAAATTTTGGATAGTAAGCCCTTATGAGATATATCATAGGCAAATCTCCCATTCAGTAAGTTTTCTTTTGGTTTTGTTGATGGTTTCCTTTGCTGTGCAAAAACTTTTCATTCGATGTAGTCCATCTGTTTATTTTTTCTTTTGTTTTCCCCGCCCGAGCAGATATAGCAGGAAAAAATTACTTATAGCAATATCAGTGAGTTTACTGCCTATATTTTCTTCTAGATTTTCTATGGGTTCGGGTCTTACATTTAAGTCTCTAATCTATTTTGAGTTTATTTTAGTATATGATGTAAGAAGGTCCAGTTTCACTTTTTTGTATGTGTCTGTCCAGTTTTCCCAACTCCATTTGGTGAAAAGACTGTCATTACTCCGTTATATAATCTTGCCTCCTCTGTCAGATCAAATGTCCATATAGGTGTGAATTTATTTCTAGGCTCTCTATTCTGTTCCATCTATGTATCTGTTTTTATGCCAGTACCTTGCTGTTTTGATTAGCCTTGTAATCAAGCATGACAAATCATTAATTTTTGATTGATTTGCTTAGAATTATGGGCGCCCCAGCATTCTTTCCGTATAGCAGGAAAAAATTACTTATAGCAATATCAGTGAGTTTACTGCCTATATTTTCTTCTAGATTTTCTATGGGTTCGGGTCTTACATTTAAGTCTCTAATCTATTTTGAGTTTATTTAATCTTGCCTCCTCTGTCAGATCAAAAGTCCATATAGGTGTGAATTTATTTCTAGGCTCTCTATTCTGTTCTATCTATGTATCTGTTTTTATGCCAGTACCTTGCTGTTTTGATTATCCTTGTAATATAGTTTTATATCAGGTACTGTGACACCTCCTACTTTGTTCTTCCTCCTCATGATTGCTGTGGCTATTCGAGACCTTTTATGGTTCCATATAAATTTGGAGATTATTTGTTCTAATTCTCTGAAAAATGCCATTGGTATTTTGATAGTGACTGCATTGAATCTATAGATTGATTTAGGTCGTATGGCCATTTTAATGATATTGATTCTTCCTACCTATGAGCACAATATATGATACTATTTACTTGTGTCTTCTTCAATTTCATTTTTAATGGCTAATAATTTTCTGAGAACAGGTCTTTTACCTCCTTGGTTAATTTGATTCCTAGGTATTTTAGTGTTTTTGATGCAATTGTAAATGGAATTATTTTTTAAATTTCTCCTTCCTGTAGTTCATCATTGGTATACAAAGATGAAACTGACTTCTGAATATTACTTTTGTATCCTGCTACTTTACTGAATTTATTGATCTGTTCTATAGAGAATCTTTAAGGTTCTCTATATATAGTATCATGTCATCTGAAAATAATGACAGTTTTACTTTTTCCTTTCCAATTTGGATGTCTTTTATTTTTTCTTTCTCGTCTGATTGCTGTAGCTAAGAATTCCAATACTATATTGAACAGAAGTGGGGAAAGTGGACATCATTGTCTTGTTCTTGATATAAAGGAAAATGCTTTTAGCCTTTCTCTATTGAATATGATGTTAGCCATGGCTTTGTCACATATAGACTTTATTACATTGAGGTGTGTTTCTGCTATTCCCACTTTGCTGAGAGTTTTTCTCAAAAGGATGTTGGATTTTGTCAAATGTTTTTTTTAATCTATTGATATAATCATGTGATTTTTATCCTTCGTTTTATTTACATAGTGTATTACATTAATTATTTTGCAGATTTTGAACCAAACTTCCACCTCAGAAATAAATCTCACTTGATCATGGTACGCGATCTTTTTAATGTATTGCTGAATTTGGTTTGCTAATATTTTGTTGAGGATTTTTGCATCTATGTTCATCAGAAATATTGACCTATAATTTTCTCTTTTATTTTGTAGTGTTTTTCTGGTTGTTGTATCAGAGTAATGCTGGCCTCATAAAATGGGAGCCTTCCTTGCTCTTCAATTTTTTGGAATTCTTTAAAAATGATAAATATTAATTTTTCTTTGAATGCTTGGTAAAATTCAACTGTGAAGACTTCTGGTCCAGGATTTTTGTTTTTTGGGAGTTTTCTGATTACGAATCTGATTTTGTTTATTATTGGTTTCTTCACATTCTGTTTCTTCCTGGTGCAGTCTTGGAAGCTTGTGTATTTCTAGGAATTTATCCATTTCTTCTAGGCTATCCAGTTTGTTGGCATAAAATGGTCTTCATTTTCTCTTATTATAGGCTTTGTTTTAAAGTCTTTTTGTCTGAAAGAAGTATTGCTACTCCAGCTATTTTTTTTTTATTTCCATTTGCATGAAATATCTTTTTCCATTCTTTTACTTTCATTCTGAGTGTTTATTTGATCTGAAGTGGGTCTATGTAGACAACATGTGCATGGATTTTGTTTTCTTATCCATTCAGCTACCATATGTCTTTTCATTAGAGCATTTAACCCATTTACATTGAAAGCGATTACATTTAAAGTAGTTATTGCCATTTTATTATTCATATTTATATGTTTTTCCCCTTTCTTTTTACAGAAGTTCCTATAACATTTCTTATAATACTAACTTCTTGGTGATGAACTCATTTAGCTTTTTCCTGTCTGGGAATCTCTTTATTTCACCTTTCATTTTAATTGATAGCCTTGGTGGACAGAGCACTCTTGTTTGTAGGTTCTTATTTTTTTTAATCGCTTTGAATATTAGTTGCCAGTTCCTTCTGGCCTGCAAAGTTTCTTTTGAAAAATCAGGGGACATTCTTTTGGGAGTACTCTTGTAAATAACTAGCTGCCTTTCTTTTGTTGCTTTTAAGATTCTTTTTCTTTAACCTTTGGCATTCTAATTATGATATGTCTTAGTGTGGGCCTTTTTAGGTTCATCTTTTTGGGGACTCTGTATTTCTTGGAATTGCATGTCTAATTTCTTTGCAAGGTTAAGGAAATTTTCTGTCATTATTTTTTCATATATTCTCAATCCCTTGCTCTCTTTCTTCTCTTTCTGGTACTCCTATGATGAGGATGTTAGTATGTTTGATGTTGTCCCAGAAGTCTCTTAAACTTTCCTCACTTATTTTTTCTTTCTTTTTGCTGTTCCAGTTGAGTGCTCTCTGCTACTTTGTCTTCCAACTCTCTGACTCAATCTTCTGCTTTGTCTAATCTACTCTTTATTCTTTCAAGTGTATTCTTCATTTCAGTTATCGTATTCTTCATTTCTGACTAGTTCTTTTTTATGGTTTCTATTTCTTTTCTATGCTTGCTATCTCTCTGTTGAAGTTCTCACTGAGATTATCTCTTCTCCCCCTGAAGTTCTTTGAGCATCCTTATAACCAGTGTTTTGAACTCTATCTCTGATAGGTCATTTGCCTCCATTTTGTTTAGATTTTTCCTGGAGTTTTCTTCTTTTATTTAATTTGCAGTATGTTTCTTTGTCTTCTTATTTTAGTTGCCTCTATGTGTTAGGAAAATTTGTTACATCTCCCAGCATTGGCTAGATGTAGTGGGCTTATGCAGTAGGTGTCCTATATGGCCCAGTGGCAATCTCCCTAATCATCTGTTCTGGGGGCTCTCGGCGTGTTCCTTGTGTTGGTCGTGTGTGTTCCTCTCTTGTAGCTAAGATTTGATTGCTGTTAGCGCATCAGTGAATGGGATTGACTCTTGGGCTGATGTGCTATGGGGATTAGCCATACCCATAGAGTATGAGTGGCTCTATAGGGGCTGACCCCTCAGAGTGGGATTTGCTGCAGCAGGGTCATGTACCTGTTGCAACCACCCTTTGGGTTGGGCACTTATGGGGCTAGTCATGTGGTGGTGGTGCTCTGTCATGATCTGACAACACCCTCTGGGTATGTTGGTTCTGGGGACCCTTGGAAGGGTTTCCTGTATAGGCCATGGTTAGCTATTGCCTTTGCCCTGCCCAAGGCTACCTGGTAGGAGCTACAAAGTGATCTACAGTTGGTCTCTGCCTGTGCTGTACCTCGAGGCACATAGAAGATACCACACTGCAAATCAAGGCTGGCTGCCACCAATACCAGGCAGTATGCGGATGTGATGAGACAACGTCCCAGGCAATCACCAGAATGGGGAGAGTGGTGTTCACTAGGTTAGTGCAGATTTAGATTTGGCACCAGTGCTAAACCTGTGGCCATTCGCAAAAGTTTCAGACTATACCAAAGCCAGCTGCTTCCAACTTCAAGCTCAGAGACCCTGAGATTTGTTCAAGAAACCCTGTACTCAGGCCAGAGCTTATTGCCCACTACTGAAAGTGTCTCAGAGGCCTGAGAGCTAATGCCTATTGATTGCTGCTGAAAAAGCCTCCTGCTAAGAGTATGGAGTGAGTCTGGTTGCCTAGACACAAAATTGCCTCTGGCAATTCAAGAGTTGGGTGCAGAGGTCCCAGGGAGTCACCAGAGTGAAGCAAGCTGCACTCACCAGGCCAGTGCAGACTTAGATTTGGCTCTGTGGGGGAAGGGTTCAACACAGGCAAAATGATACTGGAGTGGGGATGGGGCCCCATGCTCTTCCAGGGGAACCTCCACAGCCGGGATATCCCTCCTGATGCTTAACTGCCATGCATGGGTATGGGGGCCAGCCTATTTTGTATCCCCACCCCTCCTACTAGTTTCAATGTGGTCTCTTCTTCATATCTTTAATTATAGAAGACTGTTCAGCCAGACTTCAAATGGTTCTCCAGGTTGATTGTTCTATTATTTAGTTGTAATTTTAGTGCAGTCATGGGAGGAGACAAACACAGCATTTACCTATACCACTATCTTGACCAGCTGATTTTGCAACTTTTTAATTGTCAGGTCTGAGATGTTACCTACTCTAATTCTCAAGATCCTAATCTGTAAATTACAGTAATTCATACAACCTGGTTTATAAAATGTCTTAATTTTTAAGTGGAAAGTGCTAAGCAGTATATATCGTAAGGGTTCAAATGTTAGTTATTTTTGTTGTTATTGTTGCAGCTGTTGTTGTGTTATTTTTAGTGATTTTCCCATCAGCAAACCTTTGATGGACATTTATTTGTAGTCAGCTTCCTTTTTTTTCTTTTTACATTCTAAGACTCTGCTGACACAAATCAATAGTTAGAGGCTCGCATTAGAATAATGAAATAAAGAAACAAATCAATATTACTTTATATCAAACAGAAAAAAAGATCCTATTGCCTGTCATCATTGGCACACATGAGAGGACAATGATATAAGATGAAGACTGATATCTGGATTAGTCAGTTTTCTATTCCATAAATTCTTAAATGTGACATTTAATGATTTGAAGTAAAGGATTGAGAATAGTTATTAGCTACACCTACTATTTGGAACATGCAAGTAATCAGCCATTTTTATTCTAAAAAGTAATGAAAAGAGGGAAAATGCAATCAAAAGCCTAATCATATATATATATTCTAAACTAAAACTAATTATGCTACTTTCCAAGAGTCATCTATTCTTTCAGCATCTAAACTGCTAGTTTTCAACAAAAATGGGGCATTAACTTATTTTAATTAACAAGACAGATTTTAAAAATTCCCTACCCCAAATTTAAGTGGCATCCTTAGATTTATTACTTATGTCTAAGAGTGACAAAAAAATTATTTCCTTATGCCAGTAATGTGTCTTCCTCTAATATAATCACCTTAGATTTATCTAGAGTCCTCTCTTCTCCAGACATTCTGCATTTCTTTAGCTCTTTTATTTACTTCTTTTAATTACTTGACAAATATATATATATATACATACATATATACATATGTATGTATATATATACACACACATATATATTTAAAGTGTACAACATGATGACTTGATATACATATACATTGTGAAATGATTCCCACAATCAAGTTAATAAACATATCAATCACCTCACATAGTTATCTTTGTATTCATGTGTGTGAGAATACTTATGATCTACAATTGGCAAATTTCAAATATACAATACAGTAATATTAACTATATTCTCCATGTTGTACATTAGATCCTCAGAAATTATTTATCTTATACTTGAATGTTTGTACCCTTTAAACAACCTCTTCCCATTTTTCCACCTCAGCAACCATAATTCAACTCTCTGTTTCACTGAGTTCCACCTTTTTAAAAGACTCTACATACAAGTGACACTGTATGTCTTTGTCTTTGTCTGGCTATTTCACTAGTATAATACCCTGAAGTTTCACCCATGTTGTTGAAAATGGCAAGATTTCCTTCATTTTTAACGAATATTGTTTCATTCTATATATCCAAAATATTTTTTCTCCGTTAATCCATCCATGGATACTTACATTGTTTCAACACCTTGACTACTGTGAATAATTCTGGAATAGACATGGAATTGCAGATATCTCTTTGAGATAGTGATTTTGCATGTATACCTAGAAGTGGAATTGCTAGATCACATGGTAGTTCTAGTTTTGATTTTTTAAATGAAACTCTATACTGTTTTCCATAATGGCTGTACTAATTTACATTTCCAACAATAGTGTACATGGGTTTCCCTTTCTCTACAATCTTACCAACCCTAGCTATAGCTTCTCTTTTTGATAATAAACATCCTAACAGGTGTGAGATGATATTTTATAGGTTTAATTTGTATTTTTCTTATGATTAGTGATGCTGAACATCTTCTCATAATTATTGGCCATTTGTATGCCTCCTTTGAAAAATATCTATTCAATCCTTTCATCATTTCTTAATTTGCTTATTTGGGATTTTTTTTTTTTTGGTATTGAATTGTATGAGTTCTTTATATATTTTAGATATTAACCTTTTATCAAATATATGGTTTGGAGGTGATTAACCTTTTATCAAATATATGGTTTGCAAAGATTTTCTCCCATTCCGCAAGTTGTTCTCTTGTTTTGTTACTTGTTTTCTTTGCTGTCAGAAGCTTTTTGGTCTGATGTAGTCCCACTTGATTATTTTTGCTTTTGTTCAATTTGCCATTGGTGTTAAATCCAAAATATCTTGCTAAGACCAGTGTTAGAGAGCTTACCTTCTATATTTCATTCTAGGAGTTTTATGTCTTCAGGTCTTACATTTAAGTCTTTAGTCCATTTTGAGCTGATTTTTGTGTATTGTGTAAGAGGTACAAAGTTGTAGTTTTGTTTGTTTGTTTGTTTGTTTATTTGTTTGCGTGTGGCTGTCCAGTTTTACCAACATCATTTTTTAAAGAGAGTATCTTTTCTCCATTGTGAACTCTTGGTGACTTTGTCAAAAATTAGTTGACCATACACGTGTGTTTATTTCTGGACTCTCTATTCTTTTCCATTAATGAGTGTGTCTGTTTTTATGCCAATACCATATTCTTTCAATTTCTATAGCTTTGTAATATAGTTTCAGATCAGAAAGTGTGAAACTCTACCTGTGTTCTCATGTCTCAAAATTGCTTTGGCTATTCGGGGTCTTTTGTGGTTCCTTACAAACTTTAGGCTTGTTATATTTCTGTGGAAATATAAGCTATTGGATTTTAATAGAGATATCATTGAATCTATACATCACTTTGGGTAGAATAAACACATTAACAATATTAATTCTTCCAATCTATGAAAATGAGATGTCTTTCCATCTATTTATGTCTTCTTCAATTTTTTATCAATGTCTGATGGTTTTCAGTATATAGATCTTTTACCCTATGGTTAAATTATTTCTAAGTATTTTATTCTTTTTGATTCTACTGTAAATGGGATTGTTTTCTGAAATTTTTTTCAGGTGGGTCACTGTCAGCATACAGAAATACAATGAATTTTGTACATTGATTTTGTATCCTGTAACTTTACTGAAGTCGTTTATCAGTTCTAATCTTTAAATTCATTAAATACTTTAGTCAAAGAATTTGCTATAAAATATTACCATTACTTAGTGAATTTCTTCAGCCCTTCTCTCACGTAGGTTACTATCCAAATTTAGTCAAATAATTTAAACCAAAGAGCAATAAACAAACATATCTGGGGGTTGACTACATCATAAACGATTTCATTATTGTACACTTTATAACTAATGTGCCAATTAAACCTTTCTTAAATGAAATCATGAGAAATATTTTTATTTAATTTAGATTTATAATATGTTACATTATCCCTTGAGGCATCATAATTTGTCAACTAAATGTGCTACATTTCTGTTATTGTGTGCTGTGTTGTCTTCATTATAAAAGATGTATGTAGACATCCTTACCTCATGGCTTTTGATCTTGCTTTCTAAAATTACACTGGGTAAATTTAGCCAATCAGAGGTGAATTCCCTCATATCTCATTCCTAAATATAAAAACTATTTTCTTGTACTCATCACTTCTTCAATTTTCACAGTAATTTGTTTTGTTTAGTTTGTTTTTTGTCATCCTTTCACATCCTTTCTGAACTTCCTTAAATGTCTTGAGAATTTTCTTATTCTAATCTGTTTTTATTTGTTGCCTCTTTAAGTCTCTCTTATCTTTCCTTATTAATCCCCTTTTTCATCCTTCTTTTAATAGAAATTTATTCATAGTACCGTATTTTATTTTCTTTTATTTATTTTATTTATTTTATTTTATTTTATTTTTATTTTTAATGCCTACAGCACCTGGTATTCCTAGGTGGTCTCCCATCCAAGTACTAACCAGATGCGACCCTGCTTAGCTTCCAAAATCAGATGAGATCGGGCATGTTCAGGATGGCATGGCCATAGACTAGAGTCCTATCTTTCATCTGAGTGATTAATGCTGACTCACCTAATTTTCATAAATACTATGGCTTCATCTATACTACAGTATCCTCTGCTAGCTACAGTGTTGACCTCTAAAAACATCTCATACAACAATATTCTTCTACATTACTAACATGTCATCAAAGTTTCTATAAGACATCTCCTTCTGAATGTTCTAAGTAACTTCTAGTTAAGTATATGTAATAAACATTCTTTTCCCCTAAACTGTGCCTCCATTGTTTCTTATATTATGGTAACATCCCTTAAACAATTGTAAGAGAATCTTAGAAATAAAACTAAATTAATAATCTTCTTATAGTATTTATAGACTATATTTGATAAAATTTCTCTGAAACCATCACCATAGTGAAGATAATAAATATATTCATCACCAAAAAAATGTCCTTATAGCATTTCACAAACCCTTTCCTACTGTTCCTCAAAGCCCTAACCCTACCACCCTGTCTCTAGATACCCACTGATATTTTCAAAATATATATTTTTTATTTCTTCCACATCTCATCTTAACATGCTCAGTCTTTATTCTAGCTTCTTAAAAATATGAAATGCAGTAATAGTGGCTGTTATAATGTCCTTGTCTACAAATTTTATCATTTGTGTTAAATTTAGATATTTCA
Source organism: Pteropus alecto (assembly GCF_000325575.1). Classification (NCBI taxonomy): domain Eukaryota; kingdom Metazoa; phylum Chordata; class Mammalia; order Chiroptera; family Pteropodidae; genus Pteropus; species Pteropus alecto. The sequence goes on along the minus strand of NW_006494614.1, from coordinate 24,571,239 downwards.
ATTAATTAATTTTTTTCTCATATTGAGTGCTATTTTTCTGCCTCTTCGTATGTATGGAAATTGCTTACTTGATGCCAGACATTGTGTGTTTAACATGCCAGATGGAGCATATTTTGTGTTTCTATAAATATTCTTGAGCTTTGTTCTGTAAATCATTGTTAGTTATAGAAAGGTTTATGCTGTCAGGTATAGTTTTTAAACTTTGCTATGCAGTACCAGAGCAGGATTCAATTTATGAATAATTTTTTTCTCAATCTGAGACAATATGCAAATTCAATCATATGCCCTATAACTTGTGAGATTTTCCACCATAACTGGTGGGATCAGGAATTGTTCTTGGCTATATTGCCTTTTCAGATAGTTCTTTCCTTGGTCTTGAAGGATTTTCCATTACATTTTACATATACAAAGATGAGTATTTTGCTGAAAATTCCTCAGTTTTCCATCTCTCTCTCTCTCTCTCTCTCTCTCTCTCTCTCTCTCTCTCTCTCCTTTCTTTCTTCCTCCCTCTCTCACTGTGGTCCCCTTCTTCTCAATCACTCTTCCCTAATGACTCTATCTGCATTGGCCTTTCTATACTCCTAGTTCTATTTCTGCAACTAAGAAAGATCATCAGTCTTTATCTGGGTCCCCTATTCCCTTGTGCCACAGACTGGAAACTCTTTCCAAGTAATAAATTAAGCAACCGTATGACTCACCTCATTATTTTCCTATTTCGGGAATCACTGTAATTTCCGTCTGATGTCCAATATCTTGAATTCTGTTGTTTCATATATGTTGTCTATTTTCATTAGTTTCTCCCATTCTGGCCAAAGCAGAAGCTTCTTGATATCTTACATACACTTTTTCTTTTTTTTCTTTTCAATCTATGCTGACTAATACATTTTTACTCATGTTTTTACCTTCTCTAACTAGAGTTCTTGACTACGTTTTCATGCTAGCTATCAATTCTCCACCTAGAACCAAAACATTTTTTGTGAGTCAAATATTGGTAATGTTTATCTCATTTTCAAAATCTTTCAATTATGCCCCCTTTACAAACATAAAAATCTATGCTCAGTCTTTTGGCATGCAAGTCCTTCCATGATCTTAAACCTTCCTAATTTTCCAGCTTCCTTTCTTGACATTTCTCTCCTTTTGTTGTGATCCAACTATGCTCACTCACAACCTTTCCCTGTTAAAGATAAATACTTGTGATGATTCGAATATGTTGTTTCTTATGCCTGAAATAAGTATCCATCCCATTTTAGTTTTCATATTGAACTCTTATTTATGTTTCAAGGCAGATATCAATTATATCCCTCTTTTTTAAGTCTTTGCACGCTCATCAAAAAAATTTATCATGCTCTTTTTTGTGTGTGTAGCCACTGAACTATTATTGCACACATCTCAGTGGTGGAGTGTATTTTTCTGTTTGTTGCTATAAAGACACAGTGTTCCTGCGAAACCTATATATATATATTAAAAAAAGTCTTTTATATATATACATACAATGAGTATGGTGAAAATTTTCATTACATCTGTTAGTCAGATATTCTAGCTCTTCACCTTTTAGCCACATGATAAATATGTATTTCTTGGCCCTCTTTTGGTTGGATAGGGCCATGTTACTAGTTATGGTCAATGAGTTGTGAACAAAAACAACTAATACTTACTAATGCACAATTATTAATGATAATCACATTCATTGGATGACAATAAAAAAGCATGGGTAAACTACTGATGTTTTTTGGGACTGGTTTCACTGTAGAAGCTGAAAATTATATGAAAGAAAAATTTCTTCCTTTTAAAATTCTTTTACTTTTAGATAATACACCTGGTCATCCATATAATTTAGAACATCCAAATATAAATGTTGCCAACAAATACAACTTCCTCGATCTAACCTTTGGATAAAGGCATTATTTCTACCTTTAAGATTAATTATATTAAATGGAGTTTTAATGATATTTTTAATAAACTTGAAGATAAAGACTCACATTTACAGAAGCCTGGAATAAATACACAATTTTAAGTTGTATCAGGAATATTGCTTTAGCTTTGAGTGATATAAAGCTGTCAGATTTAAATGCTTGCAGAAAGCAATATAGCTAAAAGTGGTTGTACCAGGGAATATGGTTCCAACAACTGAAGAAGGATTAACTAGCATCATTAATTTATTAAATAAATTCTAAGAAGAAGGCTCGGACAATTTAAATTTAGATGATATTAATGAATTACTGGTCGATCATGAATTAACTGGTAATAAATTAATTCACTTAATATCTGAAGCCCATCCTGCTGATGAATATGGCGATGACCTTGAACCAGTTTAATTTACTCTGAAAAATATTTACAAAGCTCTTCAATTGGCCACAAAACTGGAAACTGCAATTCTAGATATTGATCTAAACATTTAGGAAACCTTCAAAATTTCTAAAAGATTTTTTAAAATGTTGCAGTAAATGTTGAAGAATTTTTGAAAACTTAGCAAAAGATGGTGTTGGAAAAAGATCATCCAAAAACATAAACATAAAAAATGAAACTGAAGTAGTACCTCCAAATATTTCAAGCAATGAAGATAGTGACTTTGTGCCAATTAAAAAGAGAAGGTTGATTGCTTCAGATTACGGTACAGACACCAACTGTGAATAAAATTTACTATGTTTTTTTCGGAATTTTCATTAGCATTTTTATGTGAAAATATGTGTAATAAATATTTTTATAACTTATATTGACCTATTTCTTTAGTACATTTTTTGTACTGGACTCTTTTTACACAGTTTTCTTTCACAATTAAAAAGAAAGATGCATGGAACAGATAACCCATGAAAATTCAGGGATGGGTAAAGTAATAATAATAATAATAATAAATATAATCGCAAGTGTTAGCAAGGATGTGGAGAAACCAGGACTCTCATACACTGAATGTTGATGAACAAATTAGTAAAACTTTTTTGGAAAGCGTTTAACTATATATTAAGTTAAATATATATATATCCTCTGGCCTAGAAATTTCACCTTGGGGTATATACCTAGCAGAAATACTTATATGTTCATAATAGAACTTTTTATAATAGCAAAACCCCAGAAATTCCCCAAATGTCTATCAACAGTAGAATGGAAAAATAAATTGTACTTTATTCCAATAATGGAATATTGCACAGCAATAATAATAAGTAATCTACAACTACACCCAACAATATGGATGTCTTGTTAACATTATATTGAGTGAAAAAAAAGAGACAAAAGAGTACGTACTATTTGATTTCATTTATGTAAAGTTCAAAAAGAGCCAAAATGAATCTATTGTTTTTAAAGTTGGGATGGTGGGGAAGAAGGTTAGTGATAAGCAAGCCATGGAGAGGTGGTTTTTCTAGTATAAAGATAATTTTCTTTTTTATGATCTTGATGCCTTTATCCCTATGTAAAGTCTGTGAAAATAAATTGTGAGTGTTAATTAAACTCATTTTATCTTTGTATTTATATGTGTATCATACTTCAATAAAACTTTTAAAAAAACTGAACTCAATCATAGAAAGATGTCTTATTTTCTGGTATTGCATGTTTGCTTTATATTTCCATTTTTCAGAAGATTTATAAAGGCTATTGTCTTCATCCCACATCACAATTATTTTTCCACATATAACATAAAGAAAAGCAAGTAACTGAGCATCTGACATTTCAGGCAAACACATTCAAGAATAAAGAAAATCCAATATAGTGGTACACAACATTAAAATATGGGAAAAACATATGCTTGATATGTGAAAATACTAAAGTTGTGTTCACTATTCTAAAATCTAAAGTCTAGTTAGACGACATCATTCCTTTAATAGACAATTGATGTTGTAACTGTCTACTGGACAAAAGCACGAGACCAATTATAAAAATTACATTATAATTAGTACAGTCCATTTGTTCTCTTAGCAAATTATAAGAGGTCTCAGAATAATGGAAACCAAAGCTAACAAATACAACTTTACCAGGAAAAAAACCTGTATTCTTAAAAATTACTTAAGAATATTGTTTGTAGAGGTTTCAAAATTTTTCCGTTTCTAACAATGAGTTAATGGAAAAAAATGTACTGATGCTAAATATGTATTTGTCAAGCATATAATAGAGAGCCCAGCAGTTTTATGTTCTGAGGCACACCGACAAGATAATATAAGATAATCACAGTCTCAACAAATCTCTTGGTAGCAGGAAAGGGATAGATGTGTTTTACTTAACATTCAGCATATTTCCTATTGCACAGAAAGATAGAATATATGAAGTTTAATTTTACTTCAACAAATGTTATTGAATGTTATATGAGTCAGTCATAGTTTTTTTTATTTGTTTCTGTGAGATTTAGGTTTTTGTTTTTTACAATGCTGAGTAAGAAAGACATGGTGTGTGTGTGCGTGTGTGTGTATGTGTGTAGTAAGAGGAAAAAGAAAAGAGCAAAAGGCAAAAACCACCTTAGAAGATCCTATTTAATCATCTTAGACACGAAAGGGATGACAACTCTTTTCTAAAGTCTAATTATTCTCTTATTTGGGCTCATTTTCCATAGTTGCATATCCTTAATGACCACTTTCAATTTCTCCTTCACTTTTCTTTTCTGGACTTATTCTCTTTTCTGTCTTAATCTACCTATAATTATTTTCCTGTAGACTTAACATCAATTATAATCTATGATAACCTGCTCTTCTCGTTATACTGCTACAATTTGGTTTTTTTATTTCTTAATTTATTCTGTTTGCTTACTTCCAGTGAATCCTTGAAATGAAACAAATAAGTCATTTTCTTTGCTGCCACCATCTGCTCGATCTGCCCCTGAGCACCTTCATCAGTCTTCTCATCTCCCCTGCCCTGCCTTGGGAAGTGCTCACCCTCTCTCGTAATGTGCCATGCTCTTCAGGCCCCACACTCTTTGCATATCTATTTGTTCATTTGTTCCCAGTTGATTGAGTGACTCTCAGATAGAGAGGGGTGTATTAACCCTCTGTTTTTCAGGAAGCCCCATAACTTGGGAAAGAATAAAAGAACTGTCACCTAGAGAATGGTTCCTCCAGATATAAACTGCAAATCTCATCTCTTGTCACTCCTAGGTGTGACAAGTCATAAAGCTGCCCTATCACTAGTCACCTACATGGAGTCTGCACACTTGTTATATTGCATCTCCCTAGGCCTCATTTTTTAAGTATGGTCTGTGTTCTTATAGAGATTTCAGTCTGGTAAAGAAGACAGATAAACATTGTCATTATAAGATATTCTAATAAGCTCCAAAATATGGGAATAGGGGAGCTCTCGGAACACAGAGGAGGGGTACTTAAGACTTGAGAGAAGGGGAGAATATATGGCTTCCTGAAAGAAGCAAACCCTAAGTGGGAACCTGAAAGATGAGTAGGTGAGGCAGAAATAGAGTGGAGAGAAGTGAAAGTATGTCTTATGCAAAGAGGACAAAGTTTTCAAGCGAGAGAGAGCATGTTGTGTTGAAGCAAGTAAAAGTTTGCATGTCAGAAAGTTGAGTTTGAGGTGGAGGGTAGTGAGTATGAGGTTTCAGAGATAGGAAAGTTCAAAGCGAGAGGACTTTGGGCTTTTTCCAAGAAGCAACAAGTCACTGGTATTGGTGCTGGCATGATCTTGGTTTTTTGCAATGGGTCGATTCAGTGATACCTTAAAATATTCTAGCACTCCACATAGTCAAGCTTTCATACTAAATCACTTTCATATTTGGACAGATGTGAAACCATGAGTAATTAAAAAGGAAGTATATGTATAGGGTGATTTGGAAGCATGACGCAAGGGAACTTAAACTAATTGTGGAATAAAATGCTGAAAGAGAGAGAGAAAGAAAGAGAGAATGAGAGAGAGAGTAGATATCTAAGCAGCCTAAGCAAAAGATTAAGGAATAAAGGAGTTTAGTTTATCTTTTTAAAACATTAAAGAAAATCAAAGACTATCTGTGTCTAGAGTGTGGCACACTCAGAAATAAGTGGAAATCCTGAGACTGAAGTAGGCAGCAGCAATAGCTTAGTAAATTTGGGTTTTGTCCTAAAAATCTAAATTAAAATCTAAAAAGTTTCTTATGTTCTCTGAAATTTCTAGGATTTCTTTTTCCTTCAATGGAATAAAAGTCACCATCAGAACAGAGTATCAAATTTATAAAATACCTGTCATATTTGTTCTATATCAAATTATGGGCAAATCTCTAAAAGAAAGGGTTATAATTCTCCTCTAATTCTCTCTTTTCTGTCTCTCCCTGATGGCTCTTCAACTCTCATACTGTGACTTCTTTTTGAAATTAAAGTTATCAACAGAGCCACAATTATTCTGAGCTATTTCCTTTTGAATGGGTGGATCCTGGAAGAACATTTAACAAGAACTAAACCAGCAGAAGCTGATGCAAGACAGAAAGGGAAATATTTTAGAAAATAAGGCAGATTTCCAGTTTCCAGACTAATCTCATCAGTCCATGCTGTTCTTTTCGAGCATGCCAAGCAGAGGTAATCTCCAACTTGCTATACTTTGTCACTGTAGTGGAAGCCTCTTTATTGTCCATTACACATTTCTTCTTCTTCATGGCAATAGAATTCTGAATTTATTTTTGGAGAACTACTCCATTCTATTCCTCTGACTGAAAATAGTGAGGTTCCCTCACTACCAGAAACTTTGTATAGTCTAACACAATCTGCAATGACTTTCCCTGGACCACTAAAATTGGTTCAGAAATGGGTTTGTCACAGTATTAAGCCAAGAATACTCATGATGCATGCACAGGAAGTTCAGAGAATGGTCAATAATGAGCTAGAGGAGTCCTTTCTCTACCTACACTGTCAGGCAGATGTGGACGATATTGGGAAGTAAGTTTAGGTCAGGCTGAATGGTAACAGAAAGTGGTAGCAGAAAGATAGGCTGCACACAAAACTGGCTGACAGAAAATTAAACTTATAATTTAGTGGATACTCAAGGGAAATGAGGGGAAAAAAAGAATGTACCAGAACCCAAACATCCTTGAAAATTTTCATTCTTTCCCATGGCAGGGAAAGAAACATTGAGGTTTGGTAAAGATCAATGACAGAAAATTTTAGAAATCTACAGTGTTTCATATTTGAGTTACTTTGTGTTCTGATCTGTGTCTTTATATGAAACAGACTGTCTAGAATTACTAAAAGTCTGTGTGCTTTATATATCTACTCTATCAGCTAATTAAAAACTCCTAGACCTGAACTGGAAAACCAAATCATTTAAGATCAGGGTTGTGATCTCACAAGAGAAAGAATGTATAGGGCAAATATAAGATAATCAGCAGGTAGAGGAAAGAAAAAAAACATGGAAGTTACTTTATGGCTAGCAATAGCATTCAAGATCACAAGTAATGTATAGTAAAGCTTAGGAAATTGTGTGCACGTATGTAAACATGCATGTATATACATTTTTTTCCACAAATTTAGAATACTCCATATGTCTGGGTTGGAAAGAGAATCCAGTGGTAATGCTGAAGCTAAGGCTAGCTTGAGATCATGCGGTATAAGTGACTGATGTCATACTAGCCTTGTGAGTATCTAGAGTTTGCCAGCACTATTTTCCCCAGAGATCAGATTATAAAGGAAGTGACAGTAGGAGGCAACAAAGGATATATATTATTAATCAAAATAATATATTATGAAATATTTAAAAATATACTAGTTAGATAAAACATTTAACATTTATGTAAATTGTGGTGTGATGGAGACAATAACACAGCATAAGTGATAGTCTGCCTGTATGACACCTATATGATTTCATCACGAAAGTGTATTCGAGAAGTTAATACTTGAACTAAGATATGAGGGATTTTTTTTTAAGTGTACATACAGCCAAGTGAAAATATGGGGAGAGCATTTTAGGCAGAAAAGACAGTAAGTATAGTTTTTATGTGAGAAATTAGCCTGGCTCGTTGAATTGCACACAAAGACAGGTATATTTAGGTATTTTCAACTTGAGTGAGAGTAATATAAATCTGGAGATTTAGGCAATATCAGATCATGTATGGCTTTTTATGCTATTATGTGTCTGCACATTCATGCTTCAAGTCTGCATAATGCTTGTTATTGCTTTAGGTTTTTTTTTCTCTAAAATTCACTCTCACTGCTGTATGGAAAAGTCTGGGATGGAGGAGTAAATTAGTTCCCAGGAAGCTATTGAAGTTAACTGGAACTAAAATGTTAAACATGAAGATGATTTAACATAATTGGATTTTGGATATGATGTAAAAGTATAATCAATGTTTGTGCCAATGAATTTGATGTGTGAGAGATCAAGGATGGCTTCCAGGTTTTCATCTGGCAACTTGATAGTGTTGCCATCAGCTAAAATGGGAAAAACTGATGATTAAGTGTTATGCTCTGAATATGTTCGGTTTGGGATACTAAAAGAAAGATTAAGTGGCAACTGCTAGGTGAATCCAAAGCTTAGAGGATATGCTAGCAAGAGAGATGGAACTCCATCTAAAGAGGAAATATTGACAGTTAAAAGAAGAGAGCCTACAAAAATGAACCTTGCAATCTTCCAATACTTACAGGTCGATCAAAGGAGGAGGGGCCAGCAAAGGAAACTAAGAATTAACAACCACTGAGCATAGATGAAACAATAAAAAGCAAGTTCTTTATGAATAAAAATAGTCACAAAGTGAAAATTGCTTCTGAGGAAGATTGAGTACTATGAAAACAAACGATTTATTAGAGCCAGGCAAGAAGACATGCCAATGGTACATGAAGGCTTGCATCTACTTAAAAAATATTTGCACAAGATTTGGTAACACTTCTATTCCTAGAAACTACAGTTTAAAAGCTGCTTGGCAATTTTGTGGAGAGATTTAATGTGTAAATACTGTTTAACCCTATCTTATGGCCCCTTAGAATTGACTCTAAGAAAATAATCTGAAATGCAACCAATTCTTTATACAAGGGTCATTATTATAAGACTATTTGTAAGAGTGAAGAGCTATAAATAATTTCAGTGTCAATCATTATGGGACAAAGTAAGCAAACTGGAATACCTACTTAATAGGACATTAAATATGTTATTGAAAATTTTATAATAACATGAAAAAATATATATATTTATAGTCAAATAAAAACACAATTATATAAATAAAGGCATAGGAGATATATGTATATATATTTATCTATGTATATATATTTATATGTTTTATATTTTTTTCAGGGAGAAAATACACAAATGTTAAGAGTAGTTTTGGAGGGTACTTTAGATAATAAAATTATAGCTAGTTTTACTTCTTTATACATTCTATATTTAAAACAAATTTTTAAAGAGCAGGCATTTCTTTATAACTAAAAAAATATCTAGACTAAAAAAATTGGACGTGTTTAAATACTTCACATTATTTTTAAGTCAATTCTATACTATTTTTCATATTTTTATTGAAAGTTTCTACTGATTTCTATATCAAATGTGAAGCAGATTTATTTAGGTTAGGTTATGATAAAATTAAAATTTCTATGATTTCTAGATACAGAGAACAAACTAATGTTTGCCAAATAGGAAGGAGGTTAGAAGTTTTTATAAAAAAGTAAAGGAATTAAGAAGTAAAAGTTGGCAATTAAGAAATAGTTATGGGTATGTAAAGTACAGCACAGGGAATATGGTCAAAAATATTATAATAAATATGTATGGTGCCAGGTAGGTACTAGACTTATGGGGGAGTAACTGAGTAAGTTACTCAGTTTCAAACCACTATACTGTATACCTGAAACTAATATAATGTTGAATGTCAAGGATAATTAAAAAATAAAAATAATTTGAAAATAGAAAAAAATTTCTATGACTTCAATGGGAAAATGACTTTTGAATATCTGAATACAAATTAACTCAGGAAATTAAAATGTGCCTCTTCTTTTTACAAATTACACCTCCATTTCAATAAATAAACCTAAAAGAAATAATTATGCAAGTATGTGAAGCCATTTATACAAAAATTATCTTTCATCACTTTTTATAGTAGGCTATTTGGAAATAAACTCAATGTTCATCAAAACAGGATTAGCTGAATACAATGGACTATGATCTATTCAGTAAACAAAAGGAGAATCTATATATACAGACAGAGCAGCAGTCAATAATATATTGTTGAACTGAATAATGGTGGTCCACGTGTGAATTTTTTCTCATTGAATATTATATGATAAGCATTTCCCAGGTAATTAGTTACCTGTGAAAATATTTTAATAAGTAATTAAATATTTTCTATTGTATCGATGCATTAGAATTTATTCAACCATTTTCCATTTGTAGGACAGTTAGAAAAAAACACACAAAGTCTAAAAACACACAGAAGTCTCTATATAATATTCATTGACTCTGGTGTAGAGTTGAATGGATTTAAAAAAAGATATTATATAATTTTTCATTACTAAAATAAACAGATTATTTGGTACAGGAAAAGAAAGCATCAACTTATCACTGAGAATATAAAAGTTTTGCAACACTATATTTTGTAAAAGAAGATAAAAAGTATTCTTAATTATGCAGAGGGCCCTAAAAGCTAAATTTTTTTTTCACTGTCTTGGATACCAACTTTTTATCATGTATTAGCAGAATATTATGGCATTGATTAAATAAAGGAAAGCAGAATTATGATTTTTACAAAACCACTTTAAATATTAAAAGAAGCCATAGGCATGGGTCTATAGGAGTGGAACAGGGCTGTTAAGTACAAGATATTGTGGACATCGCTCATTCATAGGGTCACCAGGCATTAGAGCTGACTCAGTGGCACATAACACACACATGCACAAATGTCCAATTATAATATAAGGTAAATAAGTTCTTAGGATGTAATGTATAGCATGATGACTATAGAAAAAGATATTTTTGAATTAATGAATATATATATATTATTTATTCATTATTCACTAGTTTAGCATTAGAAAAGTGATGTTTAAAGTGTGTAAATTTTTCAGTGAATAAATAGTCATACACCAAATATGAAATATACAATAACTGTTATTCTATTTAATTATGTATTTTGTCATTAATGCAAATATATCATTTTAATTCATGGTTATTTAATGTCAGAGATTTTAGAGTTTTTGTTTATAAGCATAAAGTATCATTACCACAAAGGTAGAAACGAGAGCCTGAATCTGTATTTTCTTAACACGAGAACACTAAACACATTTCTTCTTTTCTAATTAAATTATAAATCATACAATGTTTTAATTTTCAAATAAAAAGTTTGTTACACGTAAAAAAACATAGTTCATCTTATTTGTTAATATTACTTAGAAATAGGATGCAGATGAAGATAAAATAACAGTGTGATTAACATTTCAAGAATTTAGGTTAGATTGTCTTATCACTTTCTCTGTAAATTTCTTAATATAGTAGGACTTTAAGTATCAGTAAGATTCAAGATGTAAATGAACACATTTGAATAGTGAGAATATATCTAACAATCTCAAATGCATGAAAAAATTTATTAACATGAGATTAAGATTATCGATGCAAAATATTCTAAACTTGTTCAGTTTTAAAGATGCATCTAGACAAATGTCTGATTCTAACTCATAGCTTGTATTTTATTACCCATAAATGTTTAATTTATTTTTAAAAATAGGACTTAGAATCAGAAAGGGGGAAAAGGCGATAAAGAACAAAAATTTTATTTGCATATTTTCTGCCAAAAATCAAGCTGAATATATTTATTGGATTACCTATATGTATTTGAAGAGTTTTCATTCCCTAACTATGTTCCATGAAGAATGTTGTAGGCTTTCTATTTTCTATAATTTATCTTAATGTAGGCTCCACAGACTTCGACGTAAACTTCAGATTTTGAGACCTGACTTAACAATGCCTCATTATGCACACACTTTCCCTTGCTTGGAACTGCTTAAGGCCCTTTCAGAAACTAAAGTACAGATATGTGTCTAGGTAGGCTCCAAGATTATCATAGAGATTCTAATACTCATGTTGACCTTGCCCCTGGTGATCCAGAGCTTGCTACTAAAACAGAAGTACTGATCAGATACCCCTTTAAACCATGTATAAAGATGTCCTGTAATCCATAGGTTTGCGGGCCCCAAGAAGACTCCATGGAGCGGCTACAGAACAGAAAGCCATTTCTTATGCCCAGCAAAGTCTCAACTCAAAATATACCTGAAAATACCATTGTAGAAACACAAAGAGACAGCTTAGAGCTCAGAAAATAAAATAAAAACAATTCCTAGCCATAAGGAGCTCCTATTCTATTTATTGATCAAATAATTTAAAACAAGTCACCTATGGTCATTTTTGGGGGGAGAGGGGATTTATTATTTTTTTAATCTGCAAATAAGAATGTTTAGTTTCAGCGTAAGATTATTATAGAAATAAAGAGATGGTAAAATGCTTTGAAGATTATCACATAAAGCCATATGTAATATGCAAAGCCAAAAATCTATAGGTTAAAATTGTGAATTAATAAAATACAGTTTTTTGCTAAAAAATTATCAGTTTTATATAAAGACATTTTCAGAGTTGGGGTAAATCACACAATGATTATATATGTATATACTGACATTTGAGTGTAATAGAAATGTTATGAAATTGGAATGAGAAAAATAGTACACTAATTTAGTAGAATCTTCAAAGAAGAGATTCCATTAGTGAGAATTTGAAGCCTTTTTTAGAGCAGATGTTTTACCTGCACTTGAAGGCATTGCATTCACTGACACTGTAAGTGTATGTGGTCTTTCAATTTTCCTTACCACAGTCTTTATTAAAGTGGGAAGCAGCTGGTAGTCTTTGGAATCCAAAATTGAGTATATTCAAGCCATATGATCTTATAGAATTTAACCTCTCTGCACCTTCATTTTTTAAACTGTAAAAAGAAAATAGCAATAACTACTCTGAATATTATAAAAATTAATATAACAAAGTTTTACCATGGTTGTATTCAAGTGTCTATTTCTATGAATAGAAAATTAAAGAAATTATTTAAATTATGCCTTTTTAATTAAATATATTGATTTAGATTCCATACTGTACTCCCCTTTCAAAAAATAGTTATAATGTAAAGCACTGTTCCTCCATTAGGTGATTATCTTTCAACATTCTCTGATGTCCCTAGAGATTCAAATTGCTTAGCAAAAACTGGGGTTGCCTTTTAAAAGATGCATTTTGATGTAATAACACTCACTATATTATAATAATTGTGATGTATATTGTCATTTGTAGAATAATGTGGGGCATTTTAATTTCAACCTTTACCATTATAAAATAAATTTCTCATACTTTTTGGTATATACAGGAGCCAAGAACTAGCTAATATCCTAATGTTTACAATGGTATTTGTATGCTCCTTGTTGCAGTTTGATTCTAAAGGTCAAAAACTAATGTTTTAAGCATAAATTAAAGGATATGAACAGGGACCATAGGATATAATTTGCTTTGGTTTTACTTTATTTTTGTATCCTGGACCTTAAGAAACTCAATCCTAGTCAATGTTTCCAAGCTCATGAGGGTTTCAGAATGAACTCAAGAAAATTAATGTGTATCAAAGAGATTGGCGTGCAGGGAGAGAAGGATTTTTTTCATGTGACGGAATCTCCAGCCCATCTGTGTGTCCAGATACCAGAAGGCTCTGTCTAAGACCAGAAGAAATAGTTCCTGTCATCAACTGGGCTTTTCAGGTTATAAAGAAGTCTAGTTTGCATCCAAAATGCCTCCTCCATAAAACAGCCACATCATTTCAGTGCTCTGTGAAAACTTAAGACATGATCTTTCTTTTCCAAAACATCCTTTTTCTAGCAGCAGCTCTCATAGCCAAGGGAAAGAAAGCTCTCATACATTGATAACATATATATCACCCTCCAAGCTTTGTATATTTAATAATATATCAAGAAAAAAGTCATATAACAAGCATTTACAATCTCATTTATCCTCGTAAAGTTTACAATAGGTATGCAGCATTATGGGAAGAATTAAGCCTAAATATCAGGGAAAGGTAAAAAATATATTTTAAAAACGTTGCTTTGATATAGTAACTATAATCTGTCATTGCTATGGAATATTTGGGATTTACTGAATTATCCAGTGAAACAAAAATTTACTAAAACTTACTATGTGAAAAAAAATTTAGTTCTTGTGTGTAAATAAGAACCTTTTTTGATCTTTATAAATTACTAGTTACATTTGATATATCATAACTGTATATAGCAAGTTAGGCATATTAAATTAATTTTCTTTAACTATTATGTGGATGCTCTCTATTTATCACTCGGTCAGATTATATTAGAAGATCAGGGAAACCATAAGCAATGCTCTTGGGACATGTCTGCCCAAGAAATTTATTATATATAATATGTCTTCAAGTTCAGGAGTAGGAAGATTGAACATAAGGACTAAACCTTACATTTAGGAGTATGAATTCAAACTCATAAAACTAAAATGGTGTTGGGATATATTTATTCTCACAAAACCTTCAAATGACAACTTGCTTAATTCTTATAAAATATAAAATTCTATCATTCTCCCACTGATAAAATAGAAGACAGCAGAAACTGGAGAACAATTTCTTCGTCATCACGTGAAGGTCACCATTTGTTGCCAAACGTAAAAACCATCTCCTGCCAGAACTCCTTCAGAGGGATAACACACGCTTAGGAAGAGTAGTTATCCTGCTCTCAGAAAATAGGATAAAGAGCTCTAGTGTCCGGTGTATCTATGCTAGCTCCTGCCGTATTGATCTCTACAATATTTTAACAAAACAAGCATAAGATTGCCATATGTACTGTAACTTATTGCTCAAATGTGAAGCTTCAAAGATCAAACGAGGAACAGAGGCAGCACTGGCACTGAGTAGTAGCCTTGAAATGAGCCTGACAGTTTAGGAAGCTTCCAACACAGTTCTCTAACACTGCCAGTGTTCGTCGAGAAGGGTGGGGTACCAAGTGTATGCCATTGCACTGATTGGCATTGAACTTTTATATAGCTGTTACGTCGTGGCATTCACTCCATTAGACAAGAGGCCCCTCCACAGATCTTTTATAGATAATCTCATCTCTAATTTTGATTTCTCCCGGTATGGCTGAGGGGATCTGAGTCACACACTTATTATTTTTGGAGCCTTTTGTGTGAAAACATATTCAAAACTTTTGATCTTTCTGGGGTATTGCCCAGTCACATCCTTGGCTTTTTACTAAAACCCACCTTTCCTATAGCGAATCTCTTAATTTTAGCATCTTTTACAATCCAGATATGCTGAAATCTTCCAAAATCATCTAGTATGTTTCCTTTTTGTTTCTAATTTATCTTTATTTTTTATCTTTATTTTACTATAAGCATTGAAAAGCTGCACTTTCAACATTTTACTTGTAAATCTCAGTTAATGTTGAATCTCATCATTCATAAATTTAGAAATTCTACTTTCCATATAACTGCAAGGCACAGTTGTGCTAAGAGTCTAGCACTATATAACTTTCTCCAGTTTCCAATAATATGTTCATTTCCTTTTGAGACTTTGCCTTCAACATCATTTACCAACAGTCTTGTAATGACAATTTAGATCATCTTTAAGGCAATAAGTATTTTCTCTACCATACTTTTCACTTCCTCCTCAGTCCTCCCTAGCAGGGTTTTTAATTATCAGTCTGTTCAAGGAAATCTGTGCTTTTTCTACCATGTTCCTCCAAATTGTTCTAGCCTCTTTCCATTGCTCAATTACAAAGCCGCTTCTACACTTTTTGATAGTTATTACAGCAGTACCCCAATTACGGGCACCAAAAATACATAGGTTTACATTGATGCCATACTAAATTATCACAAATTTATTTTTTCACAGTCCTAAACATCAGAAGTCTAATACAAGTTTCACAAGGCTTGTATGAAGTATTAGCATCGTTGTGCTCTGTTTCATAGTCTCTGGGTAGGAACAGTGTTCTTCCCTTTTCCATCTTCAAAGGGCCACCAATTTCTTTAGCTGGCTTCCATCTTTAAAGCCAGCAACATCAGGCCAAATAGTGCTCATGCTCCTATCTCTCTTGTTCTCTCTTGCAATTCTCCTTTCCACTTTTAAGGACTCTTGTGATTATATCGGGTCTACCTAGAAAATCCAGGATAATTTCCCTTTATTAAGGTTAAATGATTAACACTGTTTATTCCAACCGCAATTGTAATTAGGTTTTACCATGTAACTAATATATTACCAGGTTCTTTGGATTATGATATAATGTGTGTGTGAGACCATTATTCTGCTTACCCCATCTAGTGCCATTAGTTCAAAAATATTCAGACCACAAGGAATTGCAGTATTCATCAATGCTCTCTCAGGCATGCAATGGACTATGTCCTGCCTATGGCTCTATAGGAAATTGGTGGCCAGCTGGGACTGCGGAGACTATGGCCAGATCCTTTATAACCCTGAATAGCAATTCTGTTATGACCCTTCAATGACTTCAAGCTTGGGCACCTTGTATGAAGGACAGCCAATCATTTTTCTGGCTGTTTGCTGGGTAGAGAGTGTTCAGCCCATTCTGGCCAAGTTCCCACCATTGTAGAATGCACCAGAGCAAGATTATCAATCAAATAATTCAAACATGGTTTATAATTTTCTTTTCTATAAATAGTTCTAGATCTATAAATATTCCATGAAACATGAGATATGATAAGAAATAGTTTTTAATGGTCTATTTCCTGGTATTTGTGATTATAAATAACACAGACCTTTCTTAATTGAGAGAGTGCAAATTGCTTTATCTGCCAAGGAACCAAACAAGTAGACATTAACAAAATGCATACTTAGCGAAGCTCTACCTAGGAATATCTCAGCACATTCTTTAGTAATATAATCCACATATTAGTAATTATTAATTACTAATTTATTTTATTTAAATGTACCCATTGACATTTTCCCTCTCAGTACTTCTGGGAATATCAAAAAAAAAAAAAAAAAGAGAACAAAGGAAAGAAAGAAAGAGAGAGAGAGATAGAGAGAAAGAGAGAGAGAGAAAGAGAGATGGAGAGAGGAGAGGAGAGGGAGAAATAGCTCTGTCTTTCTTCAGTGGCTTCCCTTGCACCCCTACGTGGCATTTTTCTATTTCCAGGTCTTTTTCATGGGCAGGGTGGGCAGGAAGAGCTCCAGGGTCTTCGCTCTGCCTGGCTGCTAGTGTCACCTCCTCACCCAGCTCCAGGTGGCTGGGACCACACACGTGAATGCTCTCTAATCCCTGCAGCTTTGTCACTGTTCAGAACTGCTTAGATGCTTACGGAGCTCTGACTGGTTTCTCATCATCCTCTTGTAGCATTGAACTGCCTTTCTCATTTATCACAATAGTGATAGCAATCCACGTTCCTGGCCTTGCCTCCGGGGCCTCCTACCCTGTTGCCAGCCTTTGAGATTGATACTTGCCATTTCCATGCCTGGGTTTGCTCTGGCCTCTGTGGGCATGTTCGTTGAGGAAAGAGGGAGAGAGAGAGAAAGGAAGGAAGGAAGGAAGAGAGGGAGGGAGGAAGGGAGGAGGGACGGAGGGAGGAGGGACAGAGGGAGGAGGGACAGAGGGGGAGGGGAGGGAGGGAGGAAGAGAAAGAAAGACAGACAACAAATACAATCACTATCTGATTACAGTAAGAATTTTAATGACCAGGGAATGTATTTCCTTTATATATAATATTAGAGACACGGAGCATAGAGACACTGAGACTCTCTGAGGGGCTTAGAATGCAAAGCCTTCCCATGAAACATTTATCAAAAATCTGCAGGAATATAGTGCCTATGGTTCAAACTTTGGTTTCTCCCACTCTTATGCAACTCTACTAATCTCAAATTTATTTCCTCTTCAAAAGTATCTTCTGCACTGCATGTTTCTCACTCCATTTCCCAGTACACAATATGAACCAAGTCATGTAACTGGGCACAGAACTTTCCTGAGACCTGTAGATAATGCTAACCAGTCCTTACAAGTGCTTATCTTGAAACATACTGCAGCCCTCACTGTCTTCTTTTTTTAAGCCCTCACAGTCCTCAGTGCTATATCAGGGGTCCCCAACTCCCTGTCCATGGCCGTTAGGAAATGGGCCACACAGCAGTCGATGAGCAACAGGCAAGCCAGCAAAGGTTCATCTGTATTTGCAGGCACTCCACAGCGCTAGCATTATCACCTCAGCTCCACTTCAGATCATTAGGTATTCGATTGTCATAGGAGCACTGGTTCCTGACACCAAAAATGTTGGGGACCACTGCTAAATCATGGAAAGTTTTTCCTCTAGTCCAACTGACCCTTAATTGAGTTGTTAGAGGAGGTAAGAAGATAGTCCCTATTGATTATTTCATTTTCTGTTACTCTTGTTGAACTAAATGGAGAATAATTAAAATATCATTTTATACAGATAACTTCTACAGATTTCCTCCAACCTCAAGTGAAATTAATATACTTAAATCTTATAAACTGGGAAGCTGACAAGAACAGTACATAGCAGGAATCAAAATGTTTTTTCTATTTTGTTAATGAATTATAACTGTCCATCAGAACAGATTTAACTAAAGCTCTGAAACATAATTAGTAAATTAATAATAACAATTTTAGTTTTTTTAAGTCTAATTCCTCGGCATAAATTAAATTAATTTAATCCCTTTTTATCAGTGGATACTACTTTTATTCCTAGATAATGAGTTGGTCAAGGAAAAGCAAAAGAATATGTATATATAAATAGATGACTTTATAATTGGAGATATATGGAATCTATTCAAAAATGACAGTGATGTTTATTTGGAAGGAATATGAGGTTCATGATATTACTAAGAAATCCATTAGGAGAGATGAAAATTAATGGTATATTGATCTCAGAATATATTAATTTTGTTCTTATTTTCTATTTTCTATTATATTTATGATGATGAAAAGCTTTAAAGCCAATATCAATTTTTGTTGGAAGAGAAAAATTGATGATGCAATATCAAATATTTTAATAGAAATAAATGAGTTGAGATAGGATTTTTAGCTGTCTTCTTCAGTGCCTGGTTTAAAAATCAAAGTTCTTTTAGATCAGCCTTATAAATGGTCTGAAAATTAGTTTAAAACTTTCAAGCATAAAGGGAGGCAAAATGAGAAGCAGATGGGCCTATACTTCTTTAGAGAAGAACTGTCTGTTTCTCCTTATGATCAACAGAAATGCAAGAAATAAAAAATGGAATAGAACACTCAAGATTTCACACACATTGCTGCACACTGTCTTGTATTCATTAGATAGCCAAATATATTCAAATTAGAACACTTATTCTTTTTCAATATGTTCATACCATCATTTTTGAGTGCTTAATTAAAATTATTAAAGCTGGATATTTTACACTTAAATTATTTATGATAGATATTAATCTACATTTTGCTTTAGTCTAGGATTATAATATTCTTATAGTATTTGAAGAGATTAGAAATCTTTTTAGATTTAATCTCAATCTTTTTAACATTTAATTTTACATTATTTCAACTGTGACATATAAAAACTCTTGCAGTCTATAGTGTAATAAATATAAAAATAGCTCTATATTTTAATAAAAATCTTTAAAAAAAAGAATAGCTCAAAGGCATACTCATCACATCTAAATAGTTAATTTTAATTTATTCTGTACCTCATAAAAATATATAAAACCCTATATTTTTAATAGTAATCACTAATTCCAAAATTCTAAGCTCTTTAATGTAGTGAAACATCTAATTGTCATCAAGATTGATGAAAATCTTTTGGTAATGGCACCCAGGCCGAGAGAATCTATATATTAAAAATAAATAAATAAAAAATAGAAGAAATGAGAGAGTAAGCAAGAGTAAAATTTTAAGACCTGTGAATCTTTTGTCCTTCAAATACTTCAAGTTTAGACTAAATATAGTCTATTAAGGTACTAAAAACAGAACTAACCAATAAAAACTTGTTTTTCCATTCTCTATAACACATACTGCAGAAATGCACCATACTATCATATTCTGGTTCCCAGTATGTCATCACCCATACTATTTCTCAGATCACATTTCTGCTGTATCTTCTTTGTTCAGGCTGACAATTTACATGATTTTCTCAAACTTATCCTTGTGTATTACCCCACTGACAAAATACATGTGTTTTTGAGACATTTATAAAACACATTTACGTCAAAAATTGTGTACTTTCCTTACTGAATTCTATTAAAATCAAATTTTCTTGTAATGAAAATAATTTTATTTTAAGCTAAAATATTTGCTAGTTGTTTTTACTATTCCATGTAAAGAGACTTTGATTACTACTAATAGACATTTGTCTTTCCCCATTTCAGAATAAAGCATCTTTCACAAAGCTGCAATTTTTTTATTTGGCTAGGTAAGTATACCCATGTAAATATCTCTGATTCTCTCCTGAAGTAATCTCAACTTTATTACCTGTACATGAATAATTCTTATTTCATGACCTATAAATCCTGTCCTGTCTTTTAAATCTCTCTCAAACCTATTCTTTTCTCTTTTCCTTCACTAACATTGCTTTGCTCAGGAATTCATGATCTCCTTTATGGAATGGAGTAATAGCCTGATATCTGCTTTCAGGTCTCCAGTCTAGCCAACTTTTCAACTTAATATAACTACTAAAATGGATTTTTGAAACACACAGAGAGCATTGCTTTGATGCCGTATTCAAAGCTTTCTAATAGCCCATTACATGTCTTCCACATTGTGTTCCGTGGAATATCAGTCGAAATCCAAAATAAGGTTGGGGGAGAGAAACAAAAGTTCCTTGGACAAATAAGCTTGGAAAATAGTAGCTGTAACTCTTTTTATTACTGAGATTTCTCCGAGTATTTTGATGTTACAGATATGTTTAATATCTAAGAAGATGGAACAGCATTCATTTATAAAATCCATGGCAGAGAGGGAGGGGTATATAAGCTTAAGAACACAATTTGGTAAATGTTGGCCTATGGAATAATTTCAAACTCTCATATATGGCAATATAAGAGTGCTTTTAACCCTGTGCTCTTCTAAAACCTGCTGATATCAACTCTTCTCATCTCTGATTCCTGTCACACTGAAACACTTAGAGCACCTCCACTGGCGATTGTGGCTGCTATTATATCTGCCTAATAGACTGTCTTCAGGAAAAACCATGCCACTCTCAAAAATTAGCACAAATATCTTTAATCCAGTATTTCCCTGCCCCCTACCTATCTGTTTTTTAGAATCATTTAAGAAATCTCTAGATTTCTAGGAGTGAAACACTGGCATCTTTTTTTTTTTTTTTTCATTCCTCAGGTTAATTCTGAGAGAGTGTGAGTATTGAAAAACACTCCTTTGATTTGTTCAAGTAGAGCTCATTCTGGCATTGCACAAATGATTTAGCTGATGCCCCTATAACAGCACTGATCATACTGCGTTGTTTTTATTTGCTTACTTTTTTTTTTCACTAAATCAAGACTATTTTTATTGATGTTTGCATGTCTCTACAGTATTACTTTGATACGACATAGGTACTCAGTAAGTATTATTAATTGTTTTTATAAGTTGGTCTAAATTGGATTTTAAGTTTCTGTAAAGATAGATATTTTTATAAATGTTTGTTATTTAACCTTAACAAAATAAAAATGCAAAAAAAAAATCACATCCTTATAGAATTGCTATCATCATGAACGTAACACTATCTAAACCAGGAAAATTAAAAAAGAACAATATTTTGAGAATTATGTAAGTAGAAATTTATCTTCTTACATTTGGAAAATGATCATAAAGAAAACAAACCTGGGAATGCCAAATTAATAATCATAAGTATTGAAATATTATAAATCATTTGAGCATTGGGAAGATAGATTACATAGAAACTCAACAAATTTATTGTGGTAATAGCCTTTAACATAATGAGATGAAAATCACTGTATGGAAGACTGCATGTGAAATAAATGATTTATTTTGCCAAAAGCACAGTATAAGTTTAGGAGAATATCTATTAACAGAATAGGCTTGGAAAAATAATTGTCAAAGCAATACGAAGAGAATTTAACTTTGGGTGGTGAAAATCAACTCTAAATGTAAACAGTAAGTCCGATGATTACTCATCAATACTTGGAGCAAGACTTAAAAATCTAATTACAGATAGCAAAAGAAGAAACCAACAGGAACAATAAGTAAAAAAAAAAATAAAATTGCAGGTGTAACAAATTGAAGCAAAATTAAACAACTAATACACAGATTATTACATTTCTAAAAATTAGTTAGACCCTTGACGTGCTCATATCCCAGAATGACCATGAGAAAAAGGTTTATCGTGCCTCTCAAATCCATTGTTTTCTTCTTTTTTAGTAACACAACCCTAATTTTGTGGGGGTGACATTATGTCCAACTACAAAACCTGTGTTCTCTATATTTCCAGGGTTTTTTGTTTGTTGGTTGGTTGGTTGTTTTTTGTTTGTTCATTTGTTTTTTTTTTTTTAGCAGAAACAGATTATGGCCAATGAGGTATGAGTGAAAATTTGGGGTGAAGATTTTGGGAGGCTGAATCCAGCTTGCAGGATTATAAAGTCCCTCCACCTTTTTGGAGACATGATGCCTGGAGCTGCAGTGACTACAAATAGCAATGAAAGAGCCTTGAGGATACAAGTCACTTGCAAAGAATGAATGATAGGGCAGAAGATAGATAGCCTTTGGTATTATGGCATCATGGAGTCACCGTATCTACCCTAAGCTATATATTTTGAACTATTCTACTTTATTTTTCAAAGCTCATTTTTCTCACATCTATAGCCAATAACGAAATACTATGCTAAGTTAACAAACGATGCTATTTCTGGGATGACGGTCTTCTAAAAAATGCCATTATGTGTGTCCCCAAGAGCATGTGCCTAATATCTTCTGTACACATGTGAAAAGAAAGCCTAAAGGGATGGAAATTATTAGTCTCTGGCTTTTCTGCAGGTTCTATCTGTTTCCTGAATGACTAACATCCAAAATGGCCATATTTTTAACCCATTTCCCATTTGCCCCAAGAATAGTCATTGACAGTACTTGTGGCTGCAGTGCTTACCCCCAAAGATAAGTAGCAGATTACAGTCCTAACCTTCCCCCCAAAGTTTGCTACAAAACATCTCACTTTTATTATTATTTTTCATCACTCTAGTATATTAAGTCTTTGGAAACAAATGACATCATTCTACTTATAGTATTCTGTTTTCAGTAGTGGTATTTCCATTTACAACGTATAGTAATTCTTGATAGCAGAAAATGTTAAATCCTAGAAAACATAGCATTCCTACTCATGATGTTAACACTGGTAGCAAGCTGCACTTTTTTTCTAAATGAGAAAAGGGTTAAAGAAGAACTCAACCACTACCCATGAGAAGTATGTGAGGTATACATAAAGTTCCTCCAGTACTGTAGTAAAATTTACTCAGTTATAAATTAATTAGGGATTTTCAAGATGTGGAATAAGCTTAATTATCAACACATTTCTCTGAATCATTTTATTTGAGGCATTCTTTATGCACTTGCAATCTGATCAAAATGACCTAAAAAAAATGCTCATATAGAGGCATGACAGTGCAACTAAGGAAATACATATTAAAATAATTAATTTAACTGTGTTCAAAGAGCTTGAAGAAAATATGAAGAGAAGAAAGACTAAGAAAAATAAATGGGGACTAAAAGACAAAATATGATAATGTCTCTAGCATTGGTCGGAAAAGAATATGTCAAATTTAAAAAAATAAATTTGTATTCTCTGTGAGCTTCTTCAACATGAATTCAGTTCTGACAGTTAAGCAGTAATGAATTCACCAAAATAGTGCCTCCCTATTGGGACGTGTTTGGTTGGCCAGCTGGCATTCCTCAAGTGATTTCTCTCAGAATCACTAGCATGAAGTTTTCTCAAACATACCACCCCTACAGAAGTGTGACTTTATCCAGTATCCTCCATTAAACAGTTATATTCAGACTATAACCTAGTTATCCTAAAACCCCTGTAATGAACATAATCTATAGAAAAGAGATTTTTGGCATTCTTATTCTTGACCTCTCTAAAATATCTCCTCTGATTGTTTCTTTTCTTTTATCTAGCTATATTTCCTCTATCATTTTTAAAATGTAGCCAATTCCCATTTCTCTTAGGTTCATTTTTTCTCCTCACTTTTCTGTTTTCACTTTAGTGGATAATGTCCTTCATCTTCCATATATGCATATATATTCCATATATGCATATACATTCCCAAGAGCTTCAGCTTTATTTTCCTACTCCTCTTTGCAGTAAAATTCCTCCAGAGTTGTTCTACTTATTTTCTTTCATTTTTATCCAATTATCTTTTTAATCCACCCCAATCCAACTTAACACTCATCTCTCCGTAAAACTGCTATGTGACCAATTCCCTTCGTGCTGCTAAATCCAGAGCTTAATGTTCTGTCTTCATTTAACTTTATCAGCAGAATTCCACATAGCTGACCTCTGCTTCCTCAAAACTATTAGTCTCTTGTTTCCCAAAACTACATGTTTTTAGATGTCACTTATAATTAACTGATTTTTCCTGCTCAAGTTCTTCTGCTGATTTCTCCTCTTTTCAACCCTTCATGCTGCTGTGCTACATGAAGGCTAAGTCTTGATCCTCTTTTGTTCTGTATGAATACTCATTCCCTTGGTGTCCTCAGGGTTTTAAATATCATCTACGTGACAAAAGAACTCCCAAACTCTGTATCTCCAACTGAGACCTCTCTCTGTCACAGCTCAGACTGCCTACTTGACACCTCTACTTGGAAGTCCAATATCCAACACAAATATTATCTGTAAAAACTGAACTACTAATATTCCCACAAAAACATGCGCCGCTAGAATTTTCACTCCCTCGGTTGATGACAAATCAGTTTTTCCAGTTGCTCAAGCCAAAAAATAACAAACAAATATTTGAATCCATCATTGATTCCATCCTTTCTCTCAGGCCCTATTACAAATTTGCCAGGTATATTTTACTGTCACTAATGTCAAAATATATTAAGTTTACCATTTATGATTACTTCTACCGTCCCTATCCCTGTAGACATCAGTATGATCTCTCACTGGGATTGTTGCAATAGCTTCCTGACTGTTGTCTTAGATTCCATCCTATGTCGCTACACTTTTCTCAATGCACAAATCAAAATGACCTTTTCAAAATGTAAACTGATTTATCTCAAAACCTTTTTATGGCTCCCCTTTTTTTTCCTAGAATAAAAGCCCAACAGAGCTTTGTCTGATTTGGCTCCTCATTGCCTCTTTGATCTTATCTCCAACTATTCTTTCTCACACTATTCCAATCACACTGGGCCTCTTGCGGTGCCCTGAACATACCAGACACTACTTCTTTCATAGAGAGATTTACACTTACTTGTCCCCCTTTACTCCAAATATCTGTATCTCTGTCTCAAAGAGCTTACTCAAATGTCAGCTTTTCAAGCAAATCTACTCTAACTACTCCATATAAATTTTAACTACAATTCCTCCTCAAATCCTCCCAAATCCTAATACCCATTGTTTCTATTCAACAAAGTACTTATCATCTTCTAACAAAATATAAATGTACTTACCTGTTACATTTTTTATTCTTTGAGTGTCTCTTCCACTATCACCTAAGCTCTATCAATAGAAATAATCTTTGTCATTTTATTCATTGCAGCAGCCTAATCTTAGAACTGATCATGGTATTGAGTAGCTTCCCAGTAAATATTCACTGAATAAATGAATGAATGATATTGCCCATGCTCCTGATTTAGTTGTCATTTCTATGATTATGACTTCTAAATATTATCTGTTATTTGTATCTTCTGTATAAGTCTAATCTATCTGAGCAAATCATAATCTCTTTAAAAAGTAGTGTTTATGGCTTTTACTTATTTTGAGCCTTGTTGCAAGCGTATATTACAGGACAAAGAAGGCGTTTAGTGTTTTTTGTTTTTTTTTTCTACACACATCTTATATTCTCTGAAAATGTTTTTTTGTTCTAGCCAAGGCACAAGTATATGTCAGCAACCAAGATTAAGAGCCAAAACTTTTTTTCAAAAAGGATGCAAATGAAGATGGTTGTGAAAATTAAATGTTAACATATATTAATTTAGCTTGTCACATAGTAGGCACTCTATATGTCTGTATATTATATCTTCAGCTATAACCCAAAGTTTTCACATTCATTTATCTGAGATTTTCATTCATGCTTCTTCCCTGAGCAACCTCTGTGAGTGACTGACTCACTTAAGTCCTCTGGGCTTACTTCTCTTACCAATTAAAGGAAGAGAATGATCTAGATAACTTCCCAGGTTCCCAGCATCACTAACGATTTATGCTTCTCTGAACGTTCAGGAGTGAAGCAAACTTTTTCACACCAAATTCATTCCTTAGCCATTGGTCATAATAGCTCTAGGATGATATTTTTTTTCACATTGTTGTTAATAGTTATTTGCAGTGGAAAGATGAGATTTGTAGTTCTACATTGATCAGGAGATGAAAATGTAGCTGATGTTTATTCTCATCTCCTGGCATTGTCCTTTTTGTTCCATCCAGAACCTAATATTCTGGGATGGTGAGAATTCTTGAAAATAAGTAAGAGAACCATCAGTGAGTGAGACAAGGACAATAGTAGTTACATAAGCAAGGGCGATAATATGATCAATGGCAGAAATGTCATGAGCACTGATAATGAGAATATCTCTCAGGTCTGCAGGTACATCCTGATAGAATGCCAGCCCTGAATGTAGAAAATTATTGGAGGATCAAAAAAGGTCAAAAGAGACTAGATGATGGAAGAAATCATAAGAAATTAATATCAGATCACTCCGAGAATAATTAAAAGTTAAAAACTAAATAAGATCTAGAAAGGACAAATACCAAATTTTCTGGCTTATTAGTTCTTTAAAAATATTCTGTGATACAAAACAGCCTATCTTAGTCTGTTCAGACTGCTACAACAAAATACCACAGACTGAATGGCTTACAACAAAAATTATTGCTCACCATTCTGGAGGCTGCAAGTCCAAGATACAAATGCCAGCATGATAGGATGAGGACCCTCTTTCAGGTCCTCTATAAGGCACTAATTCCATTCATGATGGTTTCATCTTCATGACTTAACTACTTCTCAAAGGCCCCACCTACTAAAACCATCACATCAGGTATTAGAATTTCAATATATCAATTTTGTGGAAACACAAACATTCAGACCACAGCATAACAGATCACACGGTCTACTATCTTGAGCCACCAAGATGGTGAACTAACTTCTTTAAAGATGATTGTGATGTGAGAATATCCTGTAACAGGGTAACAGTAAAGATACTTCAATGGAAGGATTTGTTTTCATCTTTTAATATTGATAAAAATAAACTATTTTGATCTCAGTAGAAATAAATTTACTCTGGTAGCTTCTGTGCATTTATTTGGGAAATGTATGGGTAATGTAACTCTAATGAGGCAGAGGCCTCCTAGATCTGCTTCCTGGCTTTCATTCCTACTCCCTTGCACTGTAAAGTAGTAGCAGCTTGAGTACTCTGAATCTCTCAATAGCTGATGTTCCGGCACTCTCTCTGCCACTTGGCTACTGGCTTCTGCCATCTCACACTGGCGAGCAAGGTCCCTACTGTTTCTAGGCTCAGAGAAGCAAACGTACATAGCACAGTGGTTAAGAACAGAGGTACTAGAGCCAGACTGCTTGGATTTAAATCCTTATTCTGACACTTACTAGGCATATGACTTGGGACAAGGTACTTACGTCTTTGTGCCTCGATTTCCTTATCTGTAAAATCAGGACAATAATAGTACCTAACTCGTATGATTGCCATGAGTTAATATACATAAAGTATTGAGATCAGTCCACGACACTCAGCAGGTACTCAGCAAGTGCACATAGTATTTTATTAAGGTTCAATTAATTTATTAATGCTAAGAATATGTCATTGAAATCTGTTTTCTTTTGATGACTTATTGCTTATTTTAGAAACAAAGCCTTGTTAAAAATCACCAATAAACTATAATAAAGATGAGAGCAGCATCCAAAAAATACATATCTGTAATTTCTTATTATTCAGTGTACCACTCTTTTAACAGCCTCCAATCATTTTCAATGATTTTGCATTATTTTGACTGCAAACATACCCACACAATTGAAACTTCATCCCTAATATATCATCACCTTTAAAACTAAAACTACTCAGAATATAATGATACTGTATTTTTCTATATACATTTTTAAAATAAACCTACTTTCAGTAATTGGCATTAATAATATTCAACAGTGACTGTTGGGCTAATGCTTAAGAAGTACTTAAAAATGGGCTTCAAGCATGCATCAGTTACCATGGAGGTATGCCAAGGTGGCTCAAACTGATTTTTAGTGACACAGAGGCAATTTTTGACCCCTGGGCTTGTGATGTAATGAAAAAGAAGGCATGAAAAAGAAAGCCTATTGACTTTAACACTCTATGGGACATTCATCATCATTTCAATAAGGGGGGAAGGATGAGGTGGTCACCCTAGAAGCTCATTATCTTCTTCTAGCCATTATGCCTATAATTCCAGTGGCTGCCAATCCAAAGTCAGTTTTGCCAATTTAAAGACATCAACAATATTTCTTAAAGTCCTGTGTTTTAAAAGCCATTCCTAGAAGTTGGGATAAAAAAGTGAAGTAGGACATTTTTATGGTCATAATATCAGTAGTTTTTCTCTTTGAAAACTGAAGTGAAGTTTTAGGATCAGACTGTGAATACATTTAGCCCAAAATGTATTATGAATCAAAGCTTTCTTTATACTGGTCAGCAAAGCCAAGAATCCAGAGAAATGTTCTAACCTATTATATTAGGTACAGTTCTCTAAATAAGCTAAAGTAGATACAGTTACAGTAGTGAATTGGTATTAATTAACACATATCTCCAGCAGAGGCTTAGGAGGAAGAGACCAATGAGGTGTAAGCTCTGCATTGATGCCACTGCCTTTCGAAAAAAGAAATGGCGAAAGTTGGTGCTACTCTGATTGGTAGGGGCTGGAGAAATATTTTTAAAAGTCTAAGCCCTGGACACAAACTGGAGTCAGACCACCCCTGAAATAGGCTAAGACTCAACCTTAAGCCTTCAGCTTTCCCTGGCTTTAGAGAGGTAGAGACCTATGTAGGTAAGATAACTTCCAGAAGGAGCCATTAACACCTCTTTCATCAGAGGGCACAATCATCTCTCAACTAAGGAAGGCAGAACAAACTCCTCCCCCTCTAGAACTCTGAGAAGAATGAAGCGGAAGGAGGTGTACAGTTTGTGCCACATATGTCCTTTTCTTTTTGTTCATGAGCCTAATAAATGGCTTCTACCCTTTAAGAACATCTTGTTAAAATGTACTTCATTTAGTTGAATATGAACAGGTCACGGTGATTTGAAACTCAGATATAAACAGAGATATTCCAAAAGTCAGTTCATAAAAGGATTACCTGGTCCTAGTACATAGACTTCCAAGTATGGACAACTAATGTAATACAGACAAAAATATTTTTTATATATATGTAATTTTTTAATTATATAAAATTATTTTTTCTATAAATTATATTACATTTATTAAAATAACTCCAATATTTCCACCACTAGTGTCTTAGTAAAGGTCTCATTACTTCTCACTAGATTATTTCAATAAGATTGCAATTGAGTTATTTTCTTTGCTTTCTCTCCATTCTTTTCATGTATATCGGAGTGACTTTCATGATAGTTATTCGGAGTTATCTCTAGAATCTGACATAGTGCCTAGAACAGAGATCAATCAGAAAACAGGTAGTGAAGTAATTAATGAACCCCAAATCAGAGCTTTGAAAATGCCAATTCCCTGCTCAAATATTTTAGTGAATTCCTCGTTACTTACAACATAGAGTTTATACTTCTAGGCATAATATTCATATCCTCTACAACCTAGCCACCAATTTTTATTCCAAAATATTTAATGCAATGTCTGAAAAAGAGTGCATTTCAGTTAGACTAGACACTCAATCCAGTAACGTAGATCATCCTCCCAATACTATTACCCCAGCCTAGAATTTGTTTTCTTCCTTCTCTAGCCTTTCAAATTACATCCATAGTTCAAATAACAGTTAAAGTTTCACCCAATCTGTGAGTGATTCTCCAAGTGGAAGAAATTTCTCTGAGTTTACAAACTCTTTCATTATGTTTTTTAGCAAGTATTTACTCTTTAATTCATCAAATAGTTTTTTGCAGACTTTTGTGTATGAAGGATTAAGTTAAGTGCTGAAGATCTAACATTTAATGAAACAAGGCAACTGCCCATGAGACACATAAGCTACTTGGAATCCAGACTTGCAAGCAGATCACTATGCTTGAGATGCTTTACTAGTTATAGGTACAGGGTTCTAGACCACTATAAGGGAGGGATTCAGTCCAGCTTCTTGGGGTATCAGGAAAGAATGTCTGAAAAAAGTGAAGTCTGTCATGTCTGGGATGCAGTAAATCATTGTTTGAAATAACGAATGAGCCCAAAATTAGATTTTTATGCTACTTCCTTTCACCAAAACACCTAAAGTCTCCTTATGGTCTACAAAACAGAACTTATGCTGCTAGGCACTTATAGCTGAATAGGAGTTAGCCAAGTGAACCAAGGCCCAAGAAAGGGGAGAAAGAATACCTATAGCATGTAAAAAGGCCTGAAGGAGAGAGAACATGGCACACTGATTAATTGCCATATTTTCTCACCCTCCTGACCGTCACATTTTTCCTCAATAAACTGCAAAACAGGCCTTATTTTCCTTTGTGTATAAATAGTAGAGCATCTTTTTTTTTTCTTTTTCTTTTTTTTACTACCAGATGGTAAGTCTTTTATTTGAGAAAACTTATTTCATATTCTCCACAATGTTGTACACACAGTTTAGGACACTAATCAACTAATTTTGTTTAATGCAATTAAATGTGATAGTAATATTCAAAGGAGAAAGAATCTGTGTAGAGGAAAATGAGGTGTTTTCTTTTTATGTACTGTCAAATGCTATTAATTATTAACTAATATCGAACTTATCTTTAGTGTTCTCTAGAATTATTTTAACTTACTCTCCATTCTGATGCTTCCCGTTTAGTTTATTCACAGATAACCACAAATGCATATCTGTCAGAGCTCTCCACTTAAGATGTCAGAAGTTGATGTAAAGTTTTGTGCCTCGGGCACCAAAAATCTTTCATCTTCTTTGACTATACTGAGCTGGAGCTTTATTTCTCTTTTTTTCCTTAGGGTTCTGTTCTGTCTGCCTGGATATCTTTCACAGTTAGAGCAAGAAAGTGATTTCATCTGTATTCACTTTTCCTATAATTTGCAACATGAACTATAACTGGAAAAATACGTGATGGTCACTTAGTAAATATTGCCGCTCTCTTACCCCTTTTCCTCAGAATGACATTGATGACTCTTCCATAATGCCGCTCATAAGTTTATATTTCATATTAGTCCTAATTTTTTTTTAAATTGCGCAAATAAGTTATTATTTTTTTTTTCCTGAACCACTTGTAAGTTAAGGACTTGAGTTCTTGTCACTTTCAAATTCCTGAAACCAGAGACATTTTCTAATTGAACCACAATATGACCAACAAAAATAAGAAATTAAAACTGATTTGTTAATAGAATCTGCTATGGGCTAAATTTTGCCTCCTAAAAATTTATAAGTTGAAGTCCTAATTCCTAGTACCACAGAATATGACTGCATTTGGAGATATGGACTTTAAAGAGCTGATTAAGTTAAATTCAGGACAGTAGGGTGGGTCTCAGTTAAATCCAGCTAGTGTTCTTATAAGAGATAATTTGGACACAGAAAGAGATACCAGAGGCACTTGTACACTGAGAGACAACTACGTGAAGAGGCAGCAAGAAGGCAACCATCTTCAAGCCAAGGAGAGAGGACTTAGAAAAAACCCAAACCTGCCAACACCTTTACCTTGGACTTCTAACCTCCTGAACTGTGAGAAAATAAATCTCTATTGTATAAGCTATCCAGTCTGTGATATTTTTCATGGCATCTCTAGCAAACTAATACATTATCTCATCCACAAACCCCACTCAAACTTTCATAACTATCTGATAATAAAATATATAGTGAAATAGTCAAACAAGACTTGTCAGTTTTATTTAGTTGTCATATCTCTCTATTTTTAATCAGGAATAGTTTTTCATTCTTCCATTGACTTTCATGACCTTGACACTTGAACATACACTTCTGCAGAGCTATGTTAAATAAAGATATTCACATCGTTTTATATTTTCTCATGATTAGATTCAGACAATGCACGCTTTTTGTTATTTCATTGAATCCTTTTTTGGACTTGTTCCAGTGCTGGTGATGTTAATTTAACCATTTGATTAGGGTCACGTTGTTGTGATCTTTCACTTAAAATATATTTTTTTCCTTTTGAAATTAATTTTGCTGTTTTGTTGTTTATGGAGAGATAGGTTGAGATTATGTAAATATCCTGGTTCTCATCGAAATTTTACCCAATATTTTTAGAATCTATAGATGATTCTTTCCTATATTAATTATTCCGATATTTACCAATGGTGAGTTTTTAATTCCTTATATATTACATGGCTTTCTACTGTAAGAAAGATGTCTTCTCTCCTTTTTGTATTCATTTATTTATATGATTTATATATTTATTTATTTTGATGCTAATTTCAACAGCGGGAGCCTCTTCAAGCTCACTTTCATGTTGTTTTGACATATCCCCAACATTCTTTGAGAACTTTCTTCACAAGGTGTTCCAAGCTCATCTTATACACTTACTGCCCTATTCCTGGAATCAGTCACTTCTTCAAGAAGCCATGGTTCCTCTTAGTGACAGTAGTATTTAGAAGCCAAGATCTAGGCACTAAAAGAGCTCATTGTTATTGGGGTGTCACTGCTTCCAGGCTTTTCAGTGGATAGAGGGGATGCACATACACACACACAAAATTGTGAGTTCATATTGCTAATTCAATACCAATCTAACACATTCTAACATCATCACAAGATTTATTGTGGTTTCTTTTCTTTCTATATTTATAGTTCCATTCTCTGACAGTGAGAAGTCTTGCTTTAATATATTTACCAGGGTAAATAGGCTCAGTCCTCATGTATGTCACAAGTCTACTGAAGACGCCATCCCAATGCAGACAGCTTCCTCACCTTTCTCAGACTCGACACTCCATGCTTGGCCACTACTCTCATCCCCTCTTCAGTCACACTCTTCTCCAGTTCAGAGCAGCAACTCCACTCTACCAATGCATGACTAAATTGTTCTCACCCCCAACTAAATTTTTCATGAAGAAAGCAGGCAAGTGAACTATTTGTTAAAGTTAAACATTTTATCTAACTAAAGAATTAAAACTTAGATGTCCCATGTCTCACAAAAAAATCTGAATAAAAACAATTCCCAAATTCTGATAGCCCCTTCTTTTGCAGGTGTTCAATTAGATAGCCTTACTCATTTATTTAGGGCCTTCCAATGAGATTACAAGCACATGTGCTGTTGGGTAAGTGCTGTAGTTCTTTCGCTCTGTTTTCCAGGTATCGAAAGCAGTTGTGTCCACCTAATTGAACAGAGAATCACCTGGGAATATTTAAAAACTGAAGCACTAGTCCTATTCCCAAATAATTAAATGATAAACTTTGGTGTAAGGCGCAGTCATGAACATAATCTAAAATTATCCATGTGTTTCTCCCTTCCATTAACCACTGATTTAAATTGATTTGTCTGATCCTTACTTATTGAAATAACATGTGACGTAAAGTTATTGTGAGAGATAAACACTGAGATGAAACCTATGACCTCTATCCCTTGATGACCCCAGCCCATATATTCTCTTCCCCTTGAGTGTGGGTGAAACATGCTTCTAGCCAATGTAATATGGCAGAGGTGAAAGGATTTTGCAGATGTAAAATCAGTTGATTTTGAATTAACCAAAAGGAGATCATCTGGGGTAGGCCTGACTTAATGAGTAGAAAATCCTTAAAAGAAGAGCTAGACCATCACTAGTGAGGAGTTTCTCTCCTTTTGTGACTCTGAAAAAGTGAGCTGCCACCCGCGGTGTGAGAAGGCCAGTGGATTGGGTAATGGAGCAAGGAAGTGAGCAGTTTCTAGGAGGTAAGGCTGACACTGGCTGTCAGTCAGGAATAAAACTGTCACCTCAGCCTCACAACTGCAGAGAAATTAATTTTTCCAACAACGACAGGGATTTTGGAAGATGAACTATCCTCAGTTGAGAATGCAGTCTGACCAACCCCTCGACTTGCAGCCTGGTGAGATCCTGTACATAGGACGCAGGTAAGCTGTGTCCAGATTTCTGACTCACAGAAGTGTGAAATAGTATATGTGTGTTGTTTTAAGCTACTATATGTGTGATTATTAGTTTTGTATTTCTACATACCAAATTCAGTTACCAACCTCCTTTTGGCTCCTAGGCAACATTTTCATTCATCAGAAGTTATCAATCTTATTTGGATCTAAAGATGGAAAAAGAAGAGCATTGGATGCAGGGTAGGTGACCAGTAAATATTTTTTGACAGATTGTAATATCTGGAAAAAATAACTCACAACATGATGAGCATGTCTATTCTATTTTAGCCACCCAAAGAATATTTATACTTTCAAGGAGCACGTTTGATGTCACTTGCCCTCTTTCTCTATGCCGAAAGTTAAGTCAGCCATTTGGCATCCTTTTCATAAAGTGTCATATTTTCCTACACTGGGACATTGGTGGATAAATGCTATAAAAATAAATCAGTGAGGGTAGACTATAACACTAAGATAATTTTAAAATTAATTGTGACTACGTTTAATGAAAATAACAGATTAAATTCAGCCTGACTTCACCTCACCTGTTGATACTTACTCAAACCTTCAGTATATATATAGCCTCTAAAAACCAATGAAATCTTTTTTTTTCAACTCTCTTACAACAAACATCTCTCTTACGATATCTATGAAAAACTCCTTTACAAATATATTCCTAGGATAAAAACAATGACTTTCCCCTTGAAAGTAACTTGAGCTGGAGTGGAGGGAAGATGTATAGCAGGCCATATCTGGACAGTTTAAAACTTTTGAACAACTGTCGAAACTTTCTAAAAGTAATGAAGTGGACTTCGATATGTACTTTGATACTTTGGACTTTGATACGTGACTGTGCAAGAGGCTAATTTTGTCTGATCATTTTACTCCATCTGTCTGAGCCTGTTTTTTTCATTCGAAATGTCCTATTTGCCTTCACACTCATTGCTAACTACTATTCTATTAAAATAAATGCGAGTTCTACTGTCTCTGTGAACTTTATGTGGTACAGCAAAATATCTTCTTGGTAAAAGGAAGAAGAGGAAAAGAATGTGAACAATGCAGTTCTTCAAGACAACAGGCTATGAGGTTTCAAAGTGAGGAAGTTTATAAACTGTTTTAAAAATATCCAAGTAGATGTTAATTATTGATTACAAAAAAGAGTTTGGATCAAATAATTTGGAGAAATAGTTAAAGAAAATCACGCCCCCCTTGCCAAAAAAAAGTCTTTAGGGCTTCTAAGAACCTTTCTTGTAAATCTCCAAGGAACAGGATCATCTAGTCTGCAGGATTTTCATAACTTAAAATTATTGAACACTTTTTTAACCTAAGAAGACAATTGGTAAGCTTATACCTATACCAGTGGTCCTTAAAGTATGCTTCCCAAACCAGCAACTTCAGCACCAATATTTCCTGGGTACTTGTTAGAAATGCAGATTCTTGGACCCCACCCCAGAGCTACTGAATCAGAAACTCTGAGGGTGGGGCCTAGTAGTCGGCATTTTAACATGCCCACATTGCATTGATTCTGATGCGCACTGATGTTTGACATCCATTATTTTTATTCCATATGTGACTTGAGTAATCCCAACCCACTCTTCCAGAACAGATATTTACTGTAAGAGATGTTTTTAAAGAGTAAAAGGATTAACATCGGGAATTGTGCAAACGCTGACATTGAGAGAACAGTTTTTCCCTATGGGGGTTTTTAAATGCTTAGAGTAATTGAAGAAACGTGAACAATGTTTAACAGCTCTGAAAGGCTTCACTAAAGACATTAACTCTAAAATCAAAGGTGTTTAATTGATAGGAAGAATATATTTTCCCTTTCTCTCATTCTTCTGATCATTTACAGCCTAAGAGGTTTCTTTTCAAATGAACATCCAAGAAGCAAATGTGTTAAATGTTAACATCTGCTCTGAAGTAATTCGTCAAAATCGCCATACATAGGTGAGGTGAAACTTTCTTAAATGTCCATTTAAACTCCTTAATCCTGCATGTATGTGTTAGCAGTGAATGTTAGGTATTTAACTGCTAAAATCACAGAAAATATTGTAATATATCACAGCTTTATAACTAATAAAAATAGTTATGTAAAGCTGAAACCTAGTAAAATTGGAAATGTGTGTGTATGAGTTTCTATCTGGACTGCATGGAAAGAAACAATAACAAAGTTTGGCTGATTGTAGCTTATGGCCTAAAAACCAGAGTGGCTATTTGCTGTCACTAAAGTTTTAGGTCAAGAAAATAGGTCTCATTGAAATCTCCTGGTTGTATTAGTAAGTTTTAGGCCAGGGCTAAATAAACCAAAATTAGTTCTCCAGTTAACTAGATTACCTAGCTAACCATTGATTCTGGTGTGCTTGCTGTTCCATCTATATTGAAATCTTTTGTTCCCATGTGAAAGATCTGTTACAAAACATATCAGTATTATATTTCTAGTAGTATTTTTACCAAAATTATTCTCCTCATAATTCAGTCGGATTACAGCAGATAAAACAATAGGCCTATGGCGTCAAGTAGCAAGTCTTCTAATTCAACTATTCCTGAGATCCAGGCTCATATATCTAGATACCTAGTAGATATCTTTGTTTCTTTGCTTCACAGATGCTTCAAATTGAACATAACCAAACTATATCCCCTTTCTCAATTAAAAAATACCTACTTCTCTTTCGATGTTAAATACTTAAGTAAATGATACCCTCAACAGCCCAAGGGATCAGACTTAAACCTGAAAATCATCCTTCATTCACTAAACCCATTATATCTATCTCAAGGACAGATTCGGTGCCCTTTGCTTCCTCCTTGCCAGTCCCAGCCCTAGGCTCCAGTGCAATCATTGCATAAAAGTGTTTCTCTTTTTGTCTTTGTCTCAGAGGCTCTTTCCAAGTCCTGTCTCCTGATTGGCCAGATCATCCCCACTATTGCCAAAGATTATTAGGTGGTTCATTAAGGACTATATACACTGGCTTTTGCTTAAAATGTGACAATTTTGTTAAAAATTCCTTTATGTAATAATATAGTGTGTGTGTGTGTGTGTGTGTGTGTGTGTAATTTTTTTTTTTCTTACCATTGAAGGCATTTTACCTTCTACTGTCTCATGGGATTTGTCTTAGTTCTCATTTCAGAGCTCTTCACTTGGAGTGTTGGGTCTGATGGAGATAGTGAGTGATAGTTCAGGACTTTAGCTTGTTTTAAAACTGAAGGGTTGGAAGCAGAGTTCATAGACATCTAAAAGTTATCTTCACTAAGGCTTTGATGGGTCAAAGAAAGCTTGAGTGGAGAGAAGCATAAGTGGACCATCCATGGAAGCTTGAGATTCTCAGTGTGGTGGTCTCGGTGATGTTCTCCACGCTCGAGGGAAACAAAGCCCCCATCAGCAAGCAATGCTACATATTTGAGCTTGCTGTTGAAAATCAGTGGACATTGTACTTTCCAGACTAAAGAACTGATTGAAAGGTTATTGTGGACAAGTTTGTGGGTAGCGGAGTGTGACAGGTATTTGTGGTAGGGATTAGTGCTATTTGTCAAATACCTCTGGTTCTCTTTCTGAGTACATGGCGGGATTTTATTTTTTTGTCCTTTGAGATTTGGATGGGCCCTTATAACTTGCTTTGGCCAGTGTTAAATATGAAAAAAAAAGCATGTCACTTTCTTATAGAAGCTTTTAGTCAATGAGGGACTCATGAGGCTTTTTCTTTCCTTCTGCCATGGTGCCTGGAAATATTCCATTATCCTGGGTCCCAAAATGTACACAATATAGAGCAGAGCCCTCCAGCTGTTCTGAAATGAACATGTAGCATGGGCAAGAAAAGTTTCCGGGGTTTGTTGCTACCACAGAATAATTTGAGCAATAAAATATCCTTGAGTCCACTGTGAGCAGTGTACTGAACAGAGTTTGAAGACCAGCTCTTATCATACGGGGTAGGAGAATCCAAAGAATTTAAGGAATAATAGCATCACTATGGATTAAGGGCCTGGCCCTTCCCTCGGGTTTTTAGAAACCTGTAGGACCCTATAGAGGAGAGGAAGCCCTAATGATACCTGAACTTTAAACTCTTGTATCAGAAAAGGCTCTGATGCAGTTTTAGTGTGAAATATATCTCATGTATGTGCACTACAATTGCCACCTGTTACATATGCTTCGTGTCTAGAAACCTCTGCAGCCCAGTGCACTAGACCTGATCCATCAATTACAACATTTAATTCTGACTTCTAAGACCAAAACTTGAGATAATACTCATGTCTGCTCCCCAAGAAGGCTATTAGCATTGATTTTTGCAAGCAAATATAACAATAATAACATCACTAATTTGTTGAATACTATAAATGTGCCAAGCAATATGTTAAGCAGTTTACATAGATAACTACATTTAGTCTTTTCAATAAATCTATGAAGGCATTATTGCTCTCATTTACCATTTTAGGAACTTGGAAATTAGGTTAAAATTGTCCCTGAGTCACACAGCTGGTAGGTGACAGAGCCAGAATGATAGCACAGGTCTGCTTGATGCCAATACCATTGCTCTGTAAAGCCCTCATTAATCATGTCTCACCT
The DNA here is from genome assembly GCF_000325575.1 of Pteropus alecto. Classification (NCBI taxonomy): domain Eukaryota; kingdom Metazoa; phylum Chordata; class Mammalia; order Chiroptera; family Pteropodidae; genus Pteropus; species Pteropus alecto. The sequence continues at coordinate 24,532,443 of NW_006494614.1, read as the reverse complement.
AGATTTTTGGAACTATTGTTTAACTTCTGTCTCTGCTTCTTGTCTGGTTTTCTTTAACCCTTTCCCATTCTAGGTAGAATTATGAATAAGTGCATAATGCAAATATAACCCTGGAAGTTCTTCTATTAAAATTGTCCTGGCTCCAAATTGCTTCTTACATAAAATCTAAACATCTCATTGTGTCATCTGAGGCCCTCAAGGATAAAGTACCATCCTAATTCTCATCATAATCTTCCACCACTCCTATCTCTCTACTTTATGATCTAATACTAGACTGGTCTTGCTCTATTGATGCTATTCATAGTCACCTTGCTATGTGCAGTCTCTTCTATATATAATGTCCTCCAGAGGAAAGACCCATCCACCCTTTCATCTAAATCCCACTATCACTTGGTAAGACAATTTGGGTACAACCTGCTTCACAGAGCCTTTTGTAATATTTCAATCTGAAATTAGACATTCCTGTTCTCCCATAGTATTTTATGGAGCCCATTATCATGGTACAGATAATATAATACTTTAAGAGCATGAGCCCTGGAATCACGAAGTCAGGTTTGAATATCCACTCTACTGCTCTCTAGTTAAATATGCTTTAAGTCATTTAACCTCTCAAAAACTCAATTTTATAGTTAGTAAAAATAATATATGCATAGAACTTTCTTGGACTAACTTTTATCATAGTTTGTTTCAGAATTATATTGAATGAGTTTAATGCAATACCTGGCTATAGTCAGAGTTCAATATTTGTTGATATTTGTATTTCATTCACCATATTATAGAATAATCATCTAAATATCAATTTATAAACTCTTTAATATCAAAACTAATTTGTTTCTTTAGACAGAGTGCCTATTATAGCAGGCCCAGAGTAAATATTTGATAATCGAATGAATCGCTTAAAAAAAATAGGAGGATGTCATTTAAAATGCTTAAAATCAAAGGGATTAGTATGCATTTAGGGTCCTCAGGATGCCAGAATGTGGTATCAAAAATACAATTCTGCATTTTGGACAACTTCAGCTCATTCTACTCCTGAGAAAAAATGAAGAAAAAAATGAGGAATGCTGAGATAACAAAAGAACTCCTCTGAATTGTCCCTAAATGGAAGTAAGAGATGTGCTCTGACAGATTAAGGAAAAATTGGAAGCTTATAGGCTAAAGAGATTTGGAACATTTTTGAGAACAATGAGCCAAGGAGTCAATGAGGGAGAAATATTGGACATGCTGAGAAGTAGTCAGGGCCAGGTTGCAGCTGGTTGGTATAAACATTGAGAAGCCAGCTCTACTTGGCTATCACTTTTTCTCTAGCGTGGATGCAAGCATAGAGAAGGTGTCCCTCATGGTGAATCTCATGAAGGAGATCATCAAGGGCAAGACAAAGATTAAATTTTACTATAATCTTTTGCAGTAACCAGTCAGGCCCAAAAGAGTTAGCACATGTTAAGTTTTTCATAAATATTTGTTGAAAAACTTTAATGATATGAATGACCAGATATGTTATTTCAGGAGCATGTATTTAATGGACAAAACCCAAAAGAACCACCAGAGTGTTACTTTCAAAGTACAATAGTCCTCCTGGGGAGATAGTATTTTGTGTTTCAGTTGCAAAACTTATAGATTTCACTTTCCAAAATATATCAAAAACATGATTAACAGATATAAGTAAATAACTCTATAAATAATGTCAAATAATGTCCCTTGTTTGGTTATGTTTAGAGAGGATTAAATTCAAAGGATAGAGAATGGTTCATGATAAAATGAATCATCCCTTAAATTTTTCTTTAGAATCACAGTAACCACAATAGATATATTGAATTCAAGTCAATTTAGAGAATTAACCTATATAAACATAATCTACTTTGATATGAAAAACTAACAGATCCTACAATAAATATAAACATAATATTTTTCCTGATTTCACTTTAACTTGTATATGCTTTTAATGACATGAGAAAGATGAAAAAGGAAATGATGATAAAGAAGAGATTAAAAGAAGGAAGCAGTGTAAGAAAAACCTTAAATTAGAGGCATTTAATTTGAGAGATGGAAGGAAAAAGTGAACTTTCTTTTAGACTATTTGTTTTGACTCTTCCAAGTTCATTAGTGCCTCTATTAATTACCTTCAGTGGTTCCATAAGACGGTATGATGGAAACAGATCATGGGAAGAAACAGCAGGGTGAAAGGATGGCCAGACTCAAGGAATTAAACACTTAAAAGCATTTAATTCTTTCTCTACTTGAATTTTCACACAGAAAAATTGAATTCCCACGTGGCTTCAGAAACTTCAAGTGCATTAAAAAATATTATAGAGCTCATTGATTTCCATAACAAGGCTAGAAATACAAATAAAAGCACACAATATGTATTTTGGGTTTTTTCTTTTTCTTTTTTGGGGGGTGGGGTGGGGGGAGGTTCTTTTTCTTTTTCTTTTTTTTTCCTGCAAATTATACAAAAGTTAGATCTGATTTTCTCTTATAATAAGTCTCAGAGGTAGAACTATTGCCACCATTACCCTCTACCTTCTGCCTTGACAGCCTCTCCAGTGAACCAAGAGGCAAGTAAAACTGCTTTCCTAAGTACTATTACACCAGCTTACCCAAGAGAAGAAAAGCATGAGGAGCACCACTGTGGATTTCAGTATTTTTCAATCAAAACATCATGTAGCCTCTCAGAGAAATCAAAAGTAAGGAATCCAACAATTTCATCTACTTCATTTATTGTGTCAAATAAAGGATTGGTGGATCAGGTTTCTTGTATTAGGTATGGAAGTATATTCTATATTGATCTGACTTCCCTCTACATCTCCATTCTTCATTTTTTCCATAGCCCCTCATCCTGCTCATTTGGTATAACTTCACCTGCCAAGTGAAAAACTGCACTCCACTACCAATGCGGAATGCATATGATTCTTTGTGATTTGTACTCTGGTACCTGGGGACTCAGACAGATTAATACATAGAGATTTTCCATTTTCCAGGAAAAGGATTAGACTGGGCTCTGACATGTTTTAAAATTTTCTGAAGGTAAGGGAGTTGCATTGAGAGCATACATAAGAGAGGCTCATCTATTCAGAGGTATCAGGGATACTTTACTGAAGACTTGTTTTTGTTTTTTTTTTTTTTTGAGCTAAGAGTGAGACATGCTACAACTATGGCAGAAAATGAGGACAAAGAGCAATAATGGAGAGAGAAGGGACACATTAAATAGAGCTTTGCCTTCATGATATTATTTAAATACACTTCTTTAAAATATATAGGGAACATTACCATTTTTATCTGCTGAAATTAATATATTACAGGAAAAAAATGGATATCCTGAGAATTTTCACGTCATTACCTTTCAACAAACATTCTGTCTTCATAATTTATACTAAAATTCGGCTTTGCCTTACATCGAAACAAATCTGATAACAATTTAGAAACTACTAGATAGTAAAAACAAAACATTCTAAGATACAGTAAGAAAATTATTTTGTACAGAGAACTAAATAATAATTAGCCTTGAATTATGACAAATTTCCCCAAATGACATGATTATTATAGTGCATATAATTCATATTTGATAATATAGTACAATTTGTATTTGTTTTGGCTGAGAGATGATAGAACGTGTTCTAAAATTCATGTAACTGCCCATAATGAGAGTAGGGTGGTAGGGATCCTTCACTGTAATTATTTTGGCCAGATGGATTGTAACACGCAATCACATTTCTTTTCATATTAAATCTGACCTGTGTCCATATGTTAGACTAGTAGGAAGTAACCAAAGGGAAGGATTCACAGCTCCTTCATCTTAAATATTAGACACACACACAGAATTAATAATTCTACAGTCTTTCTCACTGGAAAAGAGCTATTCAGACATTAATGGCCTCATGGAAAGAAAATTAGAAAATCCAATCAGATATCATGCTCCTGCTTTGGACTGCCATTATTTTTGATTTGGTGGCAAAGTATTGTTTTTCATACTAGTCTCATTGGTCCTGTTGCAAACCCTATCCATTTCAGTGAACATGCCTTTGATCATCCAGATCCCTAGCCAGACTGCAGTGTCTGTTTTCAGAAGGGCACGCCTATTTTTCTTTCCTCCACTACAATCATTGAGCTCTGCATGACACGGTCTGTTGTAAAGGTTAGGCACTTTTAAGTCACTGAAACACATATCTATTACAGGATGTGTTTATTATATTATCTACTGCAAATAATCAGTAAATTATAAACTAATGAGAAGTACACAATATATGAAAAACCCACATAGATCCATTTTCTCCATATCTTCCCACCCCTCTCAAGTTAGTTCTCTAAACCCTTTCCCAACCTTCTCAACTAAAAATTAGTTCTTTAAATTGTTTCTCAGTAATTTATAAAAAATTCATAATGAGTATTACATTGCCAGTAATACCAGTAGTTATCATTTTAAAATGAAGATAGTGCTAGAGATGTAAATCAATAGAATAAAGGTGTTCAGCTTTATTTCTGGTAGTTTCATTAATTCTTAATACTTCTAAATATACTCTGTGTGGCTATTATAGCAGTCATTTTCTAGATACTAAAGAATAAAAAGATTAATATGATATAGACTTAGTCTTGTAAAACACTTCATCTAGTAAGGCAGACAAATATGTCAATCACATAAACATTTTAGTTGCCTCATAAGGACAATGGTAAAGTATCAGGAGCAGAGACCAAAACAACTAACTCAGAAAATCTACACTTGGTAGCCTTTAACCAAAAGATACATTTCATTTTTACTATAAATAATAGTGGTAAAGAAGTAGGGAAAAATTATCCTGAGGTTATGGCCTACACTGTTGTAACAGCTACATTCAGAAAATAGAAAAATATGTAAGCTATTTTTTAAGTGGAAAAGAACAGGAATTGATCAATTACATGGGAGGAGTGGGGAGGAGAAATAAGTCAGTTTGAATTATTGGAATTCTACATTGGAAACAATAAGTTTTTAAAACATGCCATGTTCTCTTTTTACTTTTCCCAGTAATTGGCCTAGTTCATCATAGATATCTATAAACATGGAATAGACTTGGATTTGATACTGAAAATGTGCAGAATGAATCACTGTTCATATTATGTATACTGGGCTATCTTAGTAGATTTTCCAAATTTATTTCTAGCTGTATCCAATGTGGTAATTTAAATAGTTTATTTAGGCAATATTTGGTATCGTTTTTATAAAAATGTTTCGTTTGCTGCTAAATTTCTATTATCTGATTAGTGCATGGCACGAGGTGGGCATTAAATAATTTTGTATAACTGAATAAAGAAGAATGTGCCTTAAAAAGGAAATATCAAGTCAAAGTCTATTGGGGGGACCAATATTTGTAAAAAAAAAAAAAAAAAAAGGCTATTTTGTCTAAAGTAGAATGAGTTCCAAGAAAGAATAAAAAGATGTAGTTAAGGAGTTTATCAGTGGTCAGATCTTGAAGGCTCTTGCAGAACATAGTAAAAAAACTTAGTTGTATTCTAAGAGGGATAGAATACTTTTGTAGGATTTTGCACTGAGTGGTATATAGGTGTGTTACGTGATTAATTATGCTTTTTAAAAGATCATTCTGTCTTATGGGCAGAGATTATACCATAAGTATAAAAGAGTGGAAATAAAGAATTAGAATGCCTTTAATTATCCTGGCTTGGTTGAATGTGGTTATGGCAGAGGTAATAAACAGTGGTTACATTTTAAAGGTAAACCAAATAGGAACTGTGGATGAATTGGTTGTGGCATATCAAGGACACGTAGAATCAAGACCGGTTCTTAGATAATAAATTTTGATAAACTTAGTGGCTGAAAACAATATACATCTATCATCTCACAGTTCCTCTGGATCAGGCGTCAAGGCACCGCTTATTGAGGTCTTCACTTAGGGTCTTCCAAGGCTGTGATCAAGGTGTCGGATTGTGTCCTCATCTGGAGACTCTTTTGGAAAAGAATTTGTTGCTGCCTACCTCACTCATATTATAGGCAGAATTTATTTCCTTCTGTTTTTAGGACTGAGGTCACCAGTTTCTTCCTGCCTGTTGGCTAGAGTTGCCCCTCAGCTCCTACAGGCCACCTTCAGCTTCTTGGCATGGGGGCCTCCAAACATGTCTGCTTACTTCTTCAAATACAGCACAGAGAGTTTCTAAAATGAGTCCACTAGTAAGAATGCATACCATAATCAAATGACATCTTGTCACCTTTGCCACATTCTGTTAAAACTTAGGCACGTGTCCTACCCACACCCCAGGGAAGGAGACTATACAAAGGCATGAATACTAGAAATTAGGGTTCATGAGAGTTAATAATTCGATCTGTTTACAATAGATGGAAAGTGATTAATTCGGTAATGATATTGTTATGCAGTTGAACTAGTCCTGAATCACCTAACTTCAGAGCTTTTGTTTTTAAAGGAGTCAGTAAAAGTTCTTACTCTTTAAAAAATCCTTTTGGTGAAAAATCATGCTACTTCCAGCCAAAAATATCCTGTTTATCATAGGGAAAAGAAATGTTAAGAACTTTTCTCTAGAGGGCCTCTATTTTCAATTTGAATTAGAGGCAGGTGATCAATTTGGATCTATCATAAATGAAGGTCGAGCATAGCAGCTATAGTGAGTGGGAATGAGAGCCAAATAGGATCACATACAAGAAATGTGAAGTAGTGTTAGGAGCAGATGAGATTTAAAAACCTGAGTATTTAATCACAACAATTTGCAAACAATTTTTTTTTTCACACTACTCAATAGCCTAGATATGAGTAGAGAAATCAGAGAGTTAATTGGCTAAATAAGAGCTGGTGAAGAAAGAAAGCTTAGGAGATGACAATATTGGCAAGAGAATAGATAAATTGAAGAGTACCATGATCTAGTTAGCTTGCCTCTTCTGGATATCTACCCCCCAAAACTGAAAACATGTATTGATAAAGATATATGCACCCCCAATTTTCCTCTTTATTCATGGTGGCCAAGACCTAGAAATGACCGAAGTGCCCTTTGATAGATGATTATTTAAAGAAGTAGTACGTATATACAATGGAGTATTACTTAGCCACAGGAAAGATAAAATACTACCAATGTGACAACACGGATAGATCTTGAGATTATCATGGTAAGCTAAATAAGTCAGAAAAAATTGAGAACCATGTGATTTCACTCATATGGGATATAAAACTAAAAGCAACAAATAAGACAGACTCATAGAAACAGACAACAGTTATTTGTTACCAGAGGGAAAGAGAGAGGGGCTGGGGGCGGGGTAGAGATAAAGGTAAAGAGAGTCAAATATATGGTGAGAGAAAGAGAATTAACTTTGGGTGGTGAACACACAATGCAATATACATATGACATATTATTAAATTGTACATTGGAAACCTGTAATTTTATTAACTGTTACCCCAATAAATTTAATTTTAAAAAGCAAAGGGAGAATTGTCCTGGTAAGCTGGAAAAAAAAATAGTCAAAGATAAACTTTCTAAATGTAATTAGAAAACATGTAAAAGAGATAAAAGAGTGAGCAACTTGAAGAAATAGGCAAGGAGTGGAATAGAAGACTCCATAAGTAAAAACACTGTTACAAAACAACCTACTCCAGACTGTGAAAGATGTGAGAGTAACTAATGTGAAATGGGAGAAAGAGTCTTAGAAATTGAAGGCAAAAATTTGGGAAGTCGGAATGCTCTAAGATTTGGCCATGTCAACTCCAGAGTAATGGCAAGGCTTAAGGCATAGGATAAAACTTAAACCAGGGTCAGGCACTTCAAAGAAGCTGATTGTAGTAGTGGGGTATTGACAAATGATGAGTAGCTGACAGAGATGAGGAAAGGATTAAGGTGTAATAAGGCCAGATATCATAAGCATCAAAGCAAAGTACAGATATTTACATAAGCTTTGGGTCATAGTGATTTAGAAACAGCAGCAATGAAACGAGTCCCTCAAAGTAGTCTCTATACCCTGTATTACATTAAATGGGAAGCTAAGAAAATGCCCCTTAAACTAAAGGTGAAATCATCTTCTTAGAAAAGAACCAGTTGTTAGTAAAAGCCAATAAAAGAGAGCGTTCTATGCTTCATAAGAGGTTTATGAACATGAGATTGGGATTCCTGGAGTGGAAAGGTCTGGGTGGGGCTGGAGGATGGGTCTGTGGGAGAATGATGAGACATATGGGGATGACATTAAAAAGAACACATTATCTACCACTGTGGACTTTATCAGATTTGTTGCTTTTAGCAAAACAAGACTTCCAGCAAATGTCCAGACATTTAAAGTCCCACATTACTACTATATATTGCTTCTGTGACAGTTTCATGATCTGTATTAGGGAAGCATCTGCTGGGCTGAATAAGCTGTCATCTACTTCCACAGCAATATCAATTATGATTTTCTTTCCTTTTATCCTCACCCAAATGTTATCTTCTGTGATTCACCCACGGATCCACAGATTCCCATTCAGTTACACACCTCATTGTCATCCGGGACACTCCTCTACCACTTCTCTTCTACATCTTTTTGTTAAGGAAATAATTTAGTCTAGCTCTAGTCTCTTTCCTTAAAGTTTCCATGATACATATAAAGTGATATTAGCTGACATGATAAAGTGTTTCTTTTGTATTATCTATTATGTGTTCTCAGTATTTTTGTGTCCACATCCAAAGTCCTTATTATGTTTATTGAATACATTTTCAATTACTTTATATGACATACTAGAATTTTTCTCTCATACCATTGTTTCTTTTATTTCTTTCTATATCCTTGCCTTTTATTTTCTATAATCCACTTTTCAAATCCTTTTTTGAGTAGTAACCATTCAGATTTTTTAAGTGACTTTTGTACAGATTGGTTTAACTCCTAACAAATTTATTTGTCCTAGTTCTCAGGAGATGCCCTCTTTTATCCTTCCAACTACACTTACTATTATTGAAGGTGTTTTTATTCAAATCCCCTTTAGCATATCCTGGAGAAGAGTGTCTATATAAAAGCCAAAAATGTCTTCTATCACTGGAACCTCAATAGTCACTAAGAATGGTGGGTCCTGGGTGTCTAAGAAATTTTCCTGCTCTTAATACAGCCCCGAAATACCTGAGCCTACACTCTGCACATTACTGAGCCAAACCATTATGAACAGGATTCCAAGAGAGCCAATCAGATTCACCCCTTGTCTGGGAATTTTGATCATAGAGAGATACAAACTGGAATCTCAGGAGAGATGAGGGAACTTTATGACAATGCTTTGGCTATCACATCTAGCAATTCTTTTCCCTGGTGCTACTCTGGCACCTGCCCTTGCAGAGGCTTTGAGACTGCTCTGTCATTGCCTTTTGAGTACCATGCCACCTTATAATAAATCTCTTTTGTACTTAAGTAGGCCAAGGTCCATTGCTTTCTATTGCGTGTACCCAAAATAACCTTAACAGATACAATAAACTTGTTAGTGTTACACAGAGAACCATTCTACGTCCAAGGACAGCACATTTAAACTTAACAAGACATTTTTTAAAAACTTATGCCGTGAAGAGAAGTTGAATCTGGACCAAAAAAAAGTAGATGAATCAGTGAAAGTCCATATTTCTTCTAAAAAAGCAAAAGAACATTCACAGAGCATTCTAAAGGTAGGTTATGCATAAAATCATACCTCAGATATGTTATATGTATGAGTTTTGATTATAAAGAGCTATGCCTCAATTCTTAAATGTATTTTAGAAGTGATTTCATTGCTAGTTATATGTTTATCATTTGTGAACAAAAATTTTATATGCTTCATTTCTGCGACAATTTCTTTTTTGTGCAATTACCAAGAAAAAAATGAAAGGAGATAAGATTAAACCATCTCTTATATGTACTCCAGTTCACTCTATAAAATAAAATGAAGGTGGTTGAAGAAGGCAATTATAAGATTTAGTTTTCTCTCTAAGAAGCTCAAAGTACTTATCTGTCGTTATTCAATTGATTTTGTAGGATTCCCTTGAGAGTTGTGAGAAACAACTATTTTATAACCAGAGAAATTAAAGCCGAAAGGACACATGCTGTGTTAACTGTAAGAGCAGGATTAGGAATCACAACCTCTGAGTATATGAAATGTTAGTCCATTAAATTATGCTGGGTCTGTCCAGGGCTTATACAGTTTCCTTCTCCTAATTGTGCTTCCAATGCAGCAATGAACTAAATGGCTAAACATTTTATGAACCTTCTGGTTTAAGGTGAATGAAATCATTTAGTAGTGTCAATTAACTTCATTCATGGATCAACCCCTGTCTTTATAATTCTCTATGAAAGCATGTGGATCACTGTTAAAATGTCACATGCATAATGATTAGGCAAACCATTTTAGAAGTTACAGTCACTTTTTTCAGTCTTCTAATAAATGTCTTTGCCTAGTATTCTATGAATGTCTATTGTGTCTTTCAGTGTCATCTGCCTTTGATTTTCTACATTTGCTATCCACTTTAGCCAAACTGTTTTGTATTCTGAGGTAAGTGTTATTTCTTTCCCACTTTCTTTCTTTACATTTTTATAGTTTTTTAAATCATTCTGTTTCTCCAGACATAATGCCATCTCATTCCACTGACTTCACCTAAATCCTGCTATCCCATCTTCTCCATCCAGTCTTCCCTGGAACTTAAAATTAAGCTATGCTTCTCTCTCTTAAATTCAGGTCACACTTCTGTTGATTGTCAGGGATGTTGGTACTGTTTACTTCACTGCTTCTTCTTCCCTTGAACCTTTATTTAATCATTATTTGGTTACTTCCTATACTTATATTTCTTCCCAAAGAGATTAAAATCTTCCAAGGACAAGAACAACAACTTATCTTATTCTAGCAAAGAGCATCTAACACGATATTTGCTGCAGACTGTAGATTGATATACAAGCCTGCTTAAGAAAATTTAAGGGTATTCTGATGGTCTGAAAAGCAGAGAAAATTTTAAAATGCTTCATTTGTACCTATTAATGACATAAGATAGGGCAATTAAATACTCCTATATTTATGAACTGAAGAATGATTAACAAAAACATTTTAATTTGTAATTTCCTTACACTGAATAATAGATAGCAATTTAGTTTACATATAGTCAGCTAAATAGTACAATCACTAGAAACCCCTTTAAGTTAATATTAATCTTGATGGTCTCATAGCCTAAAGTAAGATGCCATTTTTGTTTATTGGGCATTTTATTCTATTGTATATCCAGGCAGTGATTGGCTTTTGTATAAACACCAAACCTACTTTAAAATCTTATTCCCTGTTTGCTTTATGACCACACTCATACACAACTGTTCAATCTGTTGCCCGCCCCCCTTGTGTAGTTGATACCTGATCAAATTCATGATTTTTAACCTTTGTATAGAAATAGTCCAGATTTCCAGATTACCCTAGACCACCTCATTTCTCTGAGCTCCTTCTACATCTCACCCTATTCCTTTAGCCAAAAACTACACACTTAAATATCACTTGAGTTCTTATTAGCAGGGTGCTGGACTAGCAGTAGCCAATGAATCTACTGCTGTCACAATAATTAAGAAGTCACAAAATGTTAATCATTTAATCAAGCTACTCCACTCTAGGATTTTAATCTTGAAAAAACAACCAGAATTAGGCAATAACATTCATATACAGAGATGTTTATTGTAGCATTATTAGAAATGTCAAAATATTTGAAATTGCAGCAAGGAAAATGTTGAATTTTCTTAAACAGGAAATAACATAACAACATTAAAGAATATTTAAAAAGGATATTTTATGAAGCATAAATGGGCACCCCATATTATGATATGGCATAATTTATTAAATCATTTATTCAAGCATATTTATGATCACATGAAATATATCACACATAATTTAAGGCACTAGCTATATGGCTATAAACAAATAAACCCTTGCCCATATGAAGCTTATATTCTTATGGTGAAAAGAGGTACAAAAGATAAGCAAATAAACATTATAAAGTATCAGGGAGTATAAGGGAGGACCTGATTCAGATACTATTTTTAAGGATGCTCAAGGAAGATAAAATCAGTCAAGTGCATATCTTGGAAAAGGCATTTCAGACAAAACAAATATTGAAATATGCTAGCATTGAATGTAGTTGGCATTCAAAATGAATGAATGAATGAATTAGATATGCAATTCTTTCAGCTGTGATCTTCAGAATTGCAGAAGTTTCATTGATCGGTTCTATATAGGCATGCACTATACATTTTAACTACCCTTAGGCTTCTAAAAATTTAGTGCATATCATTTGCCAGGTACTTTTTCCAATTTATATGGAATTTTTATTAAATTGGGTAAGACTTTCAAATCTATCAAATCTAAAATTTTGGTATGATGCCCCCCCCCTTTTTTATTTTACTGAAAACCAAGGGACTAATACTTTTACCATAGTTGTATAAGTCCAGCATTCAAAAATAGCCATATGTTGTCCTATACCCAAAACTTTCTACTAGTTTATACTGCCTTTTATGACGAATGAGGGTGTGAGCATTTGCATGTTTCCATAAAACAACAAAAAAGTAAGAAGTATCCCAGGTGCAGACCCCTAAGAGAAAAGTGAAATTTTGTACATGAGATTTTGCTACACACACACAAAAATTTTAATATACTTAAATCTCTACTAAACTAAACAAATTAATATAATACCCAATATTATTTCTAATATAAGTATCTATGATTTGTTTTCTAGAAAATTTCAACAATAATTAGTTACTGCTCACATTAATTTTGTATTTCTCTATTTGGAAAAAGTAAACATTTTCTAGGTTTAGGAACATGCCAGTCTCAGTTTTAATTACACTTTAAGACTCTCTTTCAGAAGTTTACATTTAAAACCCAAATTCATCTACTTACTACATCCCATCAATGGATGACAATTGCCCTGTAATTCTAATCACTCCGTCCAGAATTCACTAACTTCTCCTTGGAGAACTGAAGTCTTTTCCTTTGCTGGTAGAAAATTGCCTGTTCCCTTCCTCTCAAAATCCTTCTTTTTCACTGACTCATGATAAGAAGTCTCAGAAATCCAGTCACCTGAATCTTAACCAGTGTTCTCACTCTGTCAGGCAGAGCTTACTCTGAAAACCTACTGTCTATATCATTCCTCTAAACTCAAGTCCCTCTAAACGCCCACATCTTCCTTGATCAACTAATATATTTTATGTTAAAATAATTTATTTTACTAAACAAAATTTGACAACATTATTACTTTGCAATTAAGGATAGGGACTTTGATATTAGTTATACATGGGTAGAAATAGCTTCTCTCATTACATCTGTTAATTGTCTAAGTCTTATTCTTAATTATAAAATGGGGATAAAATCATATTTTATGCCACATAAGGTTGCATGAGGATGTAATTTTTTTAAAAAGGTGAGGTGCTTAAGAAAATACCTGGTACATAGTTAACACAGAAGGAATTGTAATTGTTAGTTCAATTTGATTATTTATAAAGATGCCAGCCCTTTTTTTTTCTGAAAATAATTAAATACATATTTCAACAAACTGAAATGAGTCATTAAAAATGGAGTTAGAGAATATTTATATATGCAAATGTTTCTGTTTTGCCGTATATGCAAGCAGACATACTTTTTTCCTCAAATTATTTTAGCATATTAAAAGGTAATAAAACATTGATAAAACTAAGTTGATGCATTGGATATAATCAGAAGGCCCCTGTTTAGTTTTAGATTTGCAATCAATTTTAGGTTTTATTTTATCTATCTGTGTGCCCCTCTGGTAAGGTGTTAAACTTCTGAGTCTTTGTCTCTTCCGCATCTCTAAAATGAGAGTAACACATAAACATATCATGAATATTTATAGTGATGAAAAGAGTATATTTAAACTAACATCATACACTAGGCATCACAGACATACCCCCTCTACACACACACATTTACAAAATGAAATGTGTAAATAAAACAGAAGAACTTACCAAATTATACATCTAGCATGCTAAAAGGAAAAAGCATAAAATCCAAAATAAGACATAATGTTGCAGACACATTCAGAATAAATTTAAAAGTCATGAAGTCTACTTTGCTCAACTATAATTTATGAGAACTTTATAGATAACAAACATTACATACAATATTGTCCCACAGAGGGAAAACAAATATTTATCCATTCCAGATGAGAGTATAGATTCATATAACCTTAATGGAGACCAATTTAGCAATCTATTAAATTTGATAATTCAAATATATGTTGACTTAACAAATTCATGTCAGGAAATTCATCCTACAAAGATTTTTACATGTATGAAATGAAGTAATATGCAGAGAAAACCTAGAGATTTGCTATGTTATGTTGGGGCCATATAAGGAAATACTATGGTGCTAAAGGAAGAATGAAGTGGTTCTATACGTACTGAGATAAAGCACCATATATATTGTTTAGTCAAAAGATTAAGCAAATGAACAAGAGCTCAATATGCTTCCACTTACAGAAAAAATATAGTATAGTTATATGAGTGTGCCCACAAATGCATGCACGTGCGTGCATTCACACACACAGTTTCTCTAAGAGAATATATAAAAATTTAGTAACAGTGGTTGCTTTTAGGAAAAGGACCGAGTAGCTGGAAAAAAAGTTGAGTAGAGAGAATGTCTTCCTAATTTTCAACTTTTTAAAAACATTTTTAAAACTTTTTTACTTTGACTTTTTTTTTTACCTTGCATCTCACCTTTTTCCCCAGTTTTATTGAGATGTAATCAACATACATCATTGATAAACTTTAAGGTGTACATACAAATGGTTTGACTTACATATATTGAGAAATGATTACTGCAATAAATTTAGCATCCATCTCAAAATTTTTAAAAAACTTTTTTCCTTATTTTGAGAACTCTTCAGGTTTACTCTCAACAACTTTCATATACATCATATAACAGTGTGTAACTACAGTTATCTTCTACATTATATCCCTAGTACTTATTTATCTTATAACTGGAAATTTGTACCTTTTGACCACCTTCTTCCAATTTTCCTCCCCAGTCACCAACCGCTGGTAACCACAAATCTGATTTCTTCTATGAGTTTAATTTTTTAGTGTTTTGTTTATTTGTTTTATATTTCACATGTAAGTGAGATCAGACAGTATTTTTCTTTGACTTATTTCACTTAGCATAAGGCCCTCAAAGTTTATTCACATTGCTACAAATGGCAGGATTTCTTCATCTTTCTATTGCTGAATAATATTCCATCATATGTATATGTGTTCTTGTGTGTGTATCACAATATGTATGTATATGATATATACATATATATCACGATGTCCTTATTCATCCCTCAGTAGACATTCAGAGTGTTTTCATGCCTTTATTATTGTAAATAACGATGCTATGAACATAGAGTTGCAGGTATCTGAGTTAGTGTCTTCTTTTCCTTTGGCTGTATGCCCAGAAGTGAATTGCTGAATCATATGGTAGATTTATTTTTAATCTTTTGAAGATCCTACATACTATTCTTCATGGTGACTGTACTAGTTTACAATCCCACAGACAGCACACAAGGCTTCTCTTTTCTTATCCTCACCAGTATTTGTTATCTCTTGTCTTTGATGACGGCCATTCTAAAAAGCTTGAGGTTTAATTTTTATTTCTCTGACAAGTGATGTTGACAATCTTTTTATGTACCTGTTTGTCATTTGTATATCTTCTTCAGAATGATGTATATTCAGGTTCTTTGTCTATTTCTAATTGGATTATATGTTTTTTGCTATTAAGTTTGAGTTCTTTGTTTTTTGAATATGAACTTTTATCAGATATGGTTTACAAATTTTTTTTTTCTATTCTATAAGTTGTCTTTTTATTTCTTATGGTCCCTTATGCTGTGCATAAAGTGCTTTTTAAAAAATTATTGGGGTGAGATTGATCAACAAAATCCAATAAGTTCATGTGTACAATTCAACAGTATGTTATAAATATATTGCATTGTGTGTTTGTCATCCATAGTTAGATTGTGCATAAGCTTTTAAGTTTGATGTAATCCCATTTGTTTTTCATTTTGTTGGTTGTGCTTTATGTGTCATATATAAAAATAAATTGCCAAGATCCAAGTCAAGATTTTTTCCTGATTTTCTCTTCTAAGAGTTGCATGGTTTCAGGTATTACGTTTAATTCTTTAACCATTTCGAGTCAATTTTCATGAGTGGTGTAAGAGTCTAGACCCATTCTTATACATGTGACTATCCAATTTTTTTCTGGCACAATTATTGAAGAGAATTTTTTTTCTCCATTCAATATTCTTGGATCCCTTTTCAAATATTAGTTGACCACATGTGCTTGGATTTATTTTTGTGCTCTAGACTCTGTTACATTGATCTATTTGTCTGTTTTTATGTCCATAGCATACAGTTTTGATAACTGTAGCCTTATAATATACCTTGAAATCAGGAAATGTGTTGCCTCCAGCTTTGTTCTTTGTCTCAAGATTGCTTTGGCTATTGGAGGTCTTTCGTGGTTCCACATTAATTTTAGGATTGTTTCTTCTGCTACTGTAAAAAAAAAAAAAATGTCATTGTAATCTTAGTAGGGATAGTATTGAATCTGTAGATTGCTTTGGTTAGTATGGACTTTTTAACAATATTAATTCTAATCTATGAGCATGGGATATCTTTTCATTTGTGTCTTCAATTTATTTCATCAATGTCTTGTGGTTTTCAGAGTAGAGCTCTTTTATCTTCTTGGTTAAGCTTATTTCTAAGTATTTCATTTTTGATACTATTATGAATGAGATTTTTTCTCTATTTCTCAGATAATTTATTGTTAGTGTATAGAAACAATACTGAGTTTTGTATCCTATTTTACTAAAGTTATTGGTTAGATCTAATAGTCTTTTTGGCCAAGTCTTTAAAATGTTCTCTATATAAAGTCATGTCATCTGTAAATACAAACAATTTTACTTGTCCTTTTGAATTCTGCTGCTACCTATCTATATATTTATTCATTTATTGATTTTGCTTGCCTGATTGCTCTGGAAAGGAATTTTAGTGCTATGATGAATGAAAATGGTTGGAATGGTCACCTTTTTCTTGTTCCTGATCTTATAATAAAAGCTTTCAATCTTTCACCATTGAGTGTGATATTAGCTGTGAGCTTAACATAGACTTCATTATGTATCTTTGTTGTATATTTAATTAGTTAAGAACTGTTATCTTGAATGGATGTTGAATATTGTCAAATGCTTTTTTTGCTTCTATTGGGATAATCGTACAATTTTTTTTTCTTTTTATTCTAGTCAAATGATATATCACATTGATTTGTGTATGTTGAACCATCCTTGCATCCCAGTTATAAATCCCAATTGATTGTAGTGAATGATCCTTTTAATGTTCTGCTGAATTTGGTTTGCTTGTATTTAAACTGAGAATTTTTGCATGCATATGCATTAAGAATATTGGCTTGTAGTTTTCTTTTCTGGTGGTGTTCTTTTCTGGTTTGAGGATCAGGACAATGCTGGTATCATAAAATGAGTTTGAGTGTTCCCTCTTCTATTTTTTAGAAGATTTTGAGAAGAATTGGTATTAATTCTACTTTAAATGTTTGTAAAATTTACGAGCATAGCCATCTTGTCCTGAGCTTTTCTTTATTAGGAGATTTTTGATTATTGATTTATTTAATCTCTTACTAGTAACTGGTCTATTCAAACTCTTTATTCCTAAGTCAGTCTTGGTAGTTTTTACATTTCTCAGAATTTTTTTTTATCCCAGGTTTTCCAGTTTGTTGACATATAGTTATTCATAGTAGCCTCTTATGATCCTTTGCATTTCTGTGTTATCACATATAATGTCTCCTTTTTCATTTATAATTTCATTGATTTGGGTCTATTCTCCTTTTTCCTTGGTTAGTCTAGCTAAAGTTTTGTAAATTTTATCTTTTCAAAGAACCAACACTTAGTTTAACTTTTTCTGTTGTCCTATTCTCTATTTCATTTTTTTCTGCTCCAATATTTAGTATTTTCTTCCTTCTGCTAACTTTAGGCTAAATTTATTCTTTTTGCTGTTCTGTTGTTATTCCTCAAGGTGTGGAATTACATTGTCCATTTAAGCTCTTTCTTGCATCTTAATATAGGCATGTATTGCTATGACCTTCTCTCTTACAACTGCTTTTGCTGCATAAGTTTGGTAGATTGTGTTATCATTTTCTTTAGTCTCAAAATAAATTTTTATTTCTCATTAAATTTCTTCTTTGATCCTTAATTGGTTAATTTCCATGTATTTGTAATTTTTTTAGTTTTGCTATTTTTATTGATTTCTAGTTTCATACAATTATTGTCAAAGATATTTGGTATGATTCAATCTTCTTAAATATAGTAAGACTTATTTTGTGGACAAACATATGTCCTATACTAGAAAATGTTTCATGTGTACTTGAGAAGAATGTATTCCACTGTTGTCAAAGAGAATGATATATATATGTTCTTTACAAATATATGTCTGTAAGGTCCGTATATCTATAGTGTTATTCAAATATGCTGTTTCTTTATTGATTCTCTATCTAGATGGCCTATCTATTGTTGAGAGTGGGGTATTAAAGTCCTTAATTATTATTGTATGGCTGTTTTTTGTTATTTTAGCTCTGTTGTTTCTTTCTTTATGTATTTAGGTTCCAGTGTTGGCTGCATAAATATTTACAATTGTTATAGCTTCTTGCTATATTGAATCCCTTATCATTATATAACAACCTTCTTTATCTCTTTGTACCATTTACCATTTTTAGCTAGAGTCTATTTTGTCTGATATAGTATAGCTACTCCCCCTCTTTTTTTTTTTTTTTGGTAATCATTGGCTTGAAACATCTTATTTTGTCCCTTTATTCTAAGTCTATGTATGTCTTTAAGACTAAAGTGAGTCTTATTGGCAGCATGTTGTTGAATCTCGTTTTTGGTTTATTTCTTTAATTCATTGTATCATTTAGAGAATTTAATCCATTTATATTTAAAGTAATTATTAAGAAGTAAGAATTTACTATTGCCCTTTAGTTATTTGTTTACTGATTGTTTTGCAGCTATGCTGTTCTTTGTTTCTTATCCTGTACATTTTTTTTACACTTTAATGTCTTTTGATATCAATATGCTTTGTCTTCATTATTATGGTTTTTTTCTTGTTTTTTTTTTTTTGTTGTTGTTGTTTTGTTTTTTTTGTTTTTTGTATAATTGCTCTAGGTTTTCCTCTTGTGGTTAACATGAGCCTTACATAAATCTTAAAATTGTAACTCCCTATTTTAAACTAATAACAATAGAACTTTAACATAATTCTTAAGCTTTACACTTTTACTTCTCTCTCCCTTGCATTTTAGGTTATTGATGTTACAATTTACACTGTTACCACTGTGTAAATTGTACACAGTGGTTACACTGTGACCACTAACAGATTATTGTAGATATTTTTTACTGTTTTTTTTTTTAACTTTTAAACTAGTTGTAAGTGAACTATATACCGCCATTACCATATAACAGAATCTAACTTTGACTTTATAATTACCAGTTAGTGTAATGCTACCTTCATATGTTTTTATGATGTTGATTATTATCTTTTTATTTTCACTCATATAACTTACTTTAGCATTTCTCTTAAGGCAGAGATAAATTCTCTTGTTTTTCTGTGTTTTAGAAAGTCTTTATACCACCTTCATTTTTGAAGAACAGCTCCAGAAGTTATGGTATTCTTAATATACAGTATTTTTTTCATTCAATATTTTGAATATGTTATTCATTCTCTCCTGGCCTGAAAAGTTTCTGTTTAGAAACCCATCACCAGTCTTATGTAACTTCTCTCTTTTCTCCCACTGCTTTCAAAAATCCCTTGTTTTTGACCTAACAATTTAATTATATGTCCTATGGTAGTGTTATTTCAGTTCAACCTATCTGGGATCCTTTGGCCTCTTGTATCTAGATGTTTATTTCTCTCCCCAGGTTTGAGAACTTTATAACCATTATTGTTTTAAAAATATTTTTTTGTTATTTTCCCTTTCTCTTCTCCTTCTGGAATTCCCATTAAATGAATATTGTTTCTTCTCATTTCCCATAAGTCCCATAGATTTTCTTTACTTTTGTTAATTTTTTTCTTTTCATTCCTCTTACTAATTTCAAATGTCCTGTCTTCCAGGTCCCTGATTTTTTTCTTCAGCCTGGTTGAGTCTGTTTTTGAAGCTCTCTTTGGTTCAGTTATTAAATTGTCGACATTAGGATTTGTTTGGATATTTTAGGTGATTTTTATTTTGTTGAATTTCTCATTTTGTTTAGGCATTGTTTTCCTAATTTCATTTAGTTGTCTATGTTCTTTTCGTTCACTACACTTTTTAAAGAGGATCATTCTGAATTCTTTGTCTGATAGTTTATAGATCTCTACTTCCTTAGGGCCAGTTATGAGAGCTTTATTAGTTCCCTTTGGTGTAATATTTACCTGGTTTTCCATGATCCTTGATCCTTATGTTGGTTTCTGCACATTTAGTAAGTGGTCTCCTCTTTCATACTTTACAGATCTTCACCAGCCAGCTCAGTTTAGATTCCTGAACGTGTCTACTGGAAATGTCCTTGGGAAGGTGGGGCCTGCTAATAGGGTCTGTTCTGGGGCAAGACAACTGTTTGAGCTCTAAGGTTGGAGGTGCAGGGATGTAACATTGGCTATGAACAGCAGGATAGGACAGCTGCTATAGTTCCCTGCCCAGTGAATCTGTAGAATGGGCTCCATAATTGCCTGGATTCTCTAGTCAGGCTTTCTAGATGGTCCGGATTGGTTAGTATACTCAGCAGTAGATGCGGCTAAGAATTAGCTTTCCTGCCCTAGTAGGGCAACAGAATGAGACCCAGGGCCTGACTGACTTATTGTTTGGGGACTCATATAAGGTGAGAGTATTCACTGAATATCCTGGTCAGGTGAAGCCACTGGTTTTGCTTTGCAGACAACAGGCTGTGTTGTCTGTTGAAGTACTACAGTAATCAGGGAGGTAGAATGAGCTACACAGCTTCCTGTATGCTCTGGTAATGTTCCCTTGTTGGGCAGGCTGAAGGCTGTACTCATAATAAGTGGGGCTATTAGTAGGAGAAGCAGGTCCAAGGCCATTAAAGCTCTTTGTGGTTTTGATCCAAGCTAACCTACTCCCCAAAGCTCCTGGCTGAATAGAGACACTGGCTTTGCTCTGGGAGTGATCAGTTTTGCCCACCTACTTCTTTGCTCAAGCATTGCTGGGTCATATAGCTTCCAGATGTTCTAGCTAGGCATTTTTGTCAGACAGGGCCGGGAAACACATTTCTCAGCAGATGGGGCTGTGACTCAGCTTGTCTGCCTGGCCATGGGCAAACCAGACTCCAGAGCAGACAAAGCTTCTCCTTTGAGGACCCAAATCAGGCAGACCAGTACTCCCACCTAGTTTCATGGTCAGACTGTGCCACCAACTTGATTCTGCATGTGAGCAATGCCACTGGTTGGGACTGCTACTGGGCTCTGCAGGTATAAACTCAGTCTATCAAGATTGAATGCTGGTTGTTGGAAACCTCCCCGCCTTCTCTGTCACAGTCAGATTCCAGGGTTTGAGCTCCAAAGATTCCCTGGCAATCTTCATAGTCCCACAAAGCAGCCCACACTCTTGAAGGGCAGGGGACTGAATGTCACACCTGGGCTTCCCTTCCTGCTATAGGAATGATAGGCTCAGGAGAGCCCCTTTGACATGGTGCTGCACCAGCCTGGGGAGGAGGGCAATACAGTCAGCATGTAGCAATTCCTCTTACCCTTTAATCAGTATGCCTTGGTGCAGGGTGGGTGCTTCAGCCTCCCCCCTGTCTTCTAGGATTCTCACAGTGGTGCCTTGACCATTAGTAATTGCTAGCTGTTCTTCTTGTGAGGGAGAGCAAAGTCAGGAATGACATATGTTGTCATTTTGGTGACATCGCTCCTTTTTTTCCTTTTTTGTATGTTTTTCATGTGTTAAAAATTCAAATCTATAGTGTATTTTTATAATCATACAGTAATTTTGGCAAACAAGGGCTTAAGCCTGTGTTCACTCTCTTGGACTTTCATTCAGTTCATTAGCATAGTAAAGGCTCTAGGATTTATATGAAAATAACTACATATGGTATAATTTGAACTGAACATCATAATAGACCCTGGGTTTATAAGCAGCAACACAGACACAGCCACCTTTCTCAGAAAGCTTATTGAACTGGGAAAACAAATCATAATCAAATAAATAAATATTTTAACTGTTTTATACAACATTTTAATATCATTTGACTGTATAGCTGTTTTTAATGTATATCACTTAATACTTCAAATGTTTTAATAAATACTCTTTTCTAACAGCAATATCTTTCACAAAGGAAAAGGTGATTTAAAAAACAGCAGAAAATAGGCTTAATATGTTTAACCCTCCCACCACTCTTCCCCTCAAAAAATAAATAAAACTTTTGCTAACTTTGGGTGACTGGTTCAATCCAAGACCCAGTTCTTCCTTAATATTCTATAGAATTAAGATTGAATAAGATTATTATACACCACATGGCTAATTAATATGAGCTATAGTTGCTACTTTATTGTTCTACTTTATTGTTAACATTTCCTTATAAAAGAAAGAAATAAATCTGAATGCATAATATAAAATATGGTGTTTGAATCCAAGATATATATACTTCAGGAAAGAATATTACACAAGCATTATGATTAACAGTAAAAGGTAATAATACTTTTTCTGATTGGATTAACCAATCATTATTCACAGCCCCTTCTTCTGTGGCTACAATCTAGGAAATTGGTCTACATGAGGCCACATGGATCAGTTTGGGCTGTTGCAATAAAAATTGAAATATCTGGGTGGAGCTTCCAAGAAGCCTTTCTAAAAGAGAGAAGCTTGACAGGCATGCCTCTTTTGCTTTTCACCTTTTCTTACATTCTTGCCAGAAACATAAAAATAAGTACAACAGCCATCTTGAACTTCAAGGAAAATAGCCATATCTCACAAATGGCATATATAAATAATGACGAGACTCTGGTTCTTGATAGCACCATTGAGCCAATAACCAGCTCTTGTCTGTTTATTACCAGATATTCTATGAAGTGAAATAAATAAATCCATATGTGTTAGTCAGTTTTCTGTTGTTTGCAATAAAATGTACTGCTGGCCAATAAAAGGAAAAATGGAGATTCTGAGAAAAACTTTTATACAGCACATTACAGAAAAAGCATGGCTAATATAAAAAGTGAGAATAATCATAGCCATAAAATAACCAATCATGGTGCAAACCACAACCCTGAAAACATAAGCATGCATCATGCTATGTATAATATACAAACTTTTGCTTAGAAGTACAACAGCCATCTTGAACTTCAAGGAAAATAGCCATATCTCACAAATGGCATATATAAATAATGACGAGACTCTGGTTCTTGATAGCACCATTGAGCCAATAACCAGCTCTTGTCTGTTTATTACCAGATATTCTATGAAGTGAAATAAATAAATCCATATGTGTTAGTCAGTTTTCTGTTGTTTGCAATAAAATGTACTGCTGGCCAATAAAAGGAAAAATGGAGATTCTGAGAAAAACTTTTATACAGCACATTACAGAAAAAGCATGGCTAATATAAAAAGTGAGAATAATCATAGCCATAAAATAACCAATCATGGTGCAAACCACAACCCTGAAAACATAAGCATGCATCATGCTATGTATAATATACAAACTTTTGCTTAGGAAGGAGGATTTTATTAGATTTCTCATAATAGAATAATAGTGCTAATACACTGAAGAATAGATAAGAACATATAAACTCCCAATTTTTAATGGAGAAATTACCCCCATTAACCCTAAAGCATAACCTAGCTACTTAGAAATTGGATCAAAAACCTGCCATTCACTTTTGCCATATTTTTTTTTATAGCAGTACCATAGACAAATTCATAGGCATTACATTCTACTTGCTGAGAGAATGCAAAGTCATTGCTCATACACTGCTCTTCTGCTCCCTGAAAAAGCAGCATCCTGTGGCACAAGACCATTGGGATTTACTGATTTAGGAAACAAATACTTATTGTATAAAGTACTCTGTGGAGTGCTAGAAAAGACAATACAGGGATGATGAATTTATGGTAACTATATATAATGTAGACTTCAGTCCATTAGGAAAGTCAAACAATTCCAGAAATTATACACAAATGTGATGCAAGAGAAGGGGACTGAATGAAGTGAAGGCTCAATAGTCCAAGCACTATTTATGAATTGTTACCCAGCTTTGGCAGTGATGATTGAGTACTGTAAAAGGTATAACCACAATCAGTGGTACTGCTCCTCAACCCCAGAGTCGCTGGCACCAGAAAAGAATATTTCCCTGGTACTCCTTCTCCTCATACCCCACCCCCTCCACACTAACTTGGGAGACCTATTTTTTGGTCAGGGGGAGGTTGGGGCTGGACTTTTGGGCCTGGGAAGCATCTTCTCATTCTTCCCAACTGCGTCAGCATTCTCTACATTCCAAGGGGGTGATTGTTGATGCTACCTAAAGGTAAATGTCTTCAGAGAAATAATTTTCTTCCTCTTTTCCCTTATGAAGAAGTCTTTTCAAAAACACATGAGTATTTCCATCTTGCTTCTGCATACCTGCCTTTCAATCTTCTCCTCTGTGTTAATACTTATCCTCAAAATTTTGTAGAGTTCTTCAAACCTGGTGCCTAAAATGAAATGTGTCTCTTTATGCAGCTCTGTATAGGAGGCACTTTCTCATTCTACATATATTTAAGGCTCTAGATATAGAATATTTCTTTACCTATTTTAAATCTTTAGTTTTCCATCCATAAGCAGCGCTTCCACTCCCACTTGTGAAGTTTATTCCTGGCTATTTACCTACCTTTACTGTTTCTTCCTCAGTGTGATCATAACAGTGGACTCACAGTCTTCCATTTACCATTAAGGCAGTGTGGGAGCTTTGGCGAAAGGTGGATAAATGTTCTTTGAGAATCTATGTGAATGAACACCCAACATTTTAGATAAATTATTTGAACTCTTTTTCTCTCACAGTTCAAACCTTTACTTAGTGATTCATTCTGCAGATAGTGCCAAATACAAATTTGATAACATCCAAAAATTTAAACTCCAATGTGCCTTTTTTGGGATTATCCTTAACCTCTATATCCTTCCATGCTGTACTGCCTGTAAATGTGTTCTTCGATTTCATCAATCTCTACAATTTCTTGAATACTACCTTTTTTCAGTGTTTATCAGCCCTTTTGACTTCAATGGTGTTCAGTATAGCAGTGTTACCCAACCAAAAACACATTATTGAAATTACTTTCTAACTCTCTAACCAATAGTCTCAACATCCTTGGTGACGTATCTTCTTTCTAACCTTAGAGCACTATGACATAATTTCTGAATTCTCTATTTCTAACATGGGCTGTTAGGACCTACTGGGTAAAAAACATTTATATGTTGCCTAGTACTAAAATATCTTGGCTGTCACCCACTCACCCCCACCACACACACACACACACACACACACACACACAGCAGTACTCATTGAATCTCTAACTTTTCTCATTCCCAACAGCTATTCCAAAAACAATTTTTAAAAATGTTTCTCCGTATTCCTAATCTGTGCTAGCCCCAACCACTGTTCTATTAATAGAAGAGCTTGCCTTCTATTCCTGAAAGTTAAATAATCAGTATCTACCTCTTTTATTTAGTCAACTGTAAACTTATCTGCATGCATCCTATTTTCTCACCTCTAGTCTCATAAAAAAATCACTCCACTTATCTAACATTAATTCAATGGTATCTGAGTCTAGAGCTTCTCAAACTTTAATGTGCTTATGAAATACCTGTAAATCTTGTTTAATGCAGATTCTATATTAGGTAATGCAGTAGGTCTAGACAAGAGCCAGATTCTAAAAATTTCCTAACAGTGTTTATGCTACTGGCTCATAAAATATACTTTGAATAACAACATTCTCAACTACCATTCTTTCTCTTTCTTCTGAGACTTTGGTCAGTTCATCATATCTTTTCTCTCTCCTGCAATTTCAAGTTATTCCTCTACACTTGATTCTTAGACTATGCAAACTTTTTTTTTTTTTTTTTTTTTTATGAAAGGAAAACGAACAATGACAACCTCTCAGCACCAGGGTTCTACCTATCACACAAGTCCTTGACTTACCTTCAGAGCCAAACTACATGAAAAATTCTAGTCTCCGATACCAACATTACCTTCTCGTGGCCCACATACTCTTCAACATGAGATGTGATGTCTGCACAATTTTCACTAAAAGTACTCTCAAAGATAACCAGTGATGTGCCTAACCTGTGTCCATGTTCTGTCCTTTAATTACTTGACAGATGCAAATTTTAATATTATAGTCTCCCATTTATATTTCATTTAACCATTTTCTCCAGACCTTTCTACTTCTTCCAAACTCTCAGCATGACCATTAGAGTCTTTTCTCTGTGGTTGTGGCCTCTGTCTTGTGTTGCATTATCAATGCCTTAAATATCATTGTTTCCTCAAGTTTATCCTGAGATATAATGTCTTTCATGCTAAACATTATCCATAGGTTAGGTTATTTGAACTTACAGCTTCAATTACCCATAATATAGTACTCACTTTCAGTTTAGACATTCCTCAGAGACTTCATTTGTACTGAACTTGTTCACTTCAATGTCTAAGAGACACTTCAAACAAATGATGTCCCACACTTAGCTTACCTATTTTTTTTTTTTTTTGTATTCTTTATGATCTGTGTCACAATCTATCTCAGTCAGGGCTGGCTTATCCACCAGGATAGTAGACATAGTGTCTAGGGTCCATATTACTTTCAAAATCTGAAGAAAGCAATGAAATTTTAAGTCAAAGAAAATGTTTAAATATCCATTATTAACATATCCTTATTGATAACAACATAGTCGTAAAATACAATTTTTAACTTTTTCACTTGAGGAAGTGGCTCATAAAGATAAAAGTGTCTGAGACCCAGAAAAGTAATAATGTGACCCTAATCCTAGTTTCCCAAGACATAAAAACTGGGTACTATTATTCTAGGCACCTTTTTGCTTCTTCAATTCTCACATGCAATCAGTCATTAAGTGTAGGTAATTCTATACCATTTGGGAGACATTGTCTTAATTCTGGCTTGTTTATGGACTATTAGGTAATTACTAGTTGGGTTTCTACCTCTTATTTTGTCTCTTGACTCTACGTTGCCTAGTGATTGCTCTAAAATGAAATGCTGATGATCACTTCTCTGTTTAAAAGTCCTCCAGGGCTTTGAGTATCCTACAGGAAAAAGATTGAATACTATCTCTTTTATGACCTATGCTTTGCAGACCTTTCTAGTTTCATCTCCCCTTGTATATCCAATGCTCCCTCTAGGCTAAATTACTGGCAGCTCTTTGTGCCTGATTTTCTGTTTTTATCTATAGGCAGTTCCTTCTCACTGGGAAAGCTATTTATTCCCAGTTAGCAGAATGAGTTTCTATTTACCCTAAAAGCCTCTCTATCTCCATGAAAATATAATAATTACATGTAATTACTTAAATAGTAATCCTCTCATAGTAAGTACACAAGTACATAGTAAGTATACAACTCAACAAATGCATTTGTATCTATTTTCTTTTGTCTCACTTTAGGCTGTGGGCTCCTGGAGTATAGGAATTTTATTTTAACAACCCACGTGTTCTCAGTGCCTGTCATAGATAGACATTCAACAAATACGTGTTGGATGATTGAATAAATGAATGAAATATTTGAATGTATACTTAAAATATGCATTTTATTAAAAATACAAATAGCAACCATTTTTGAAAGCGACATGATAATTTCAACTCAAATCTCATATTCATTTCTGATTAGTTATAATCTGTCAGTCATCTATGAATGATCAAAAGTAGCACATAAATTAACAATAATTTGATATAAAAGTAGAATTCTTAATTATGAAATATACTTATGGTCAATGCCAATGCATGCAATACATGACTTTATGCAGTATTAACACAAAAACATAAACTAATAGAAAATATTTATTTAGGAAATTGCCTGATTAATAGGTCTCAAGAATCTTCTTAGCTCTGTCTTACTTTGGTAAATAATTTTAGAAGTACACAAAGGCTCAGATTCAACTTAAAGTTTAAAAAAATCTTCATACGGGTTCTCTGAAAACTGAAATCATGTTTTTAAATGAAGTTAAATGAGTGGTCAAGAAAGCATTGTGACATTCTCTTTACTGCTTTTCTTCAGTAACCACTAACTGCACAGTATTCTCAGCTGTTAAGGTGTTCTTTAATCTATCCATTATCTACCATAATGTAAAAAAGAATCATGAAAACATACCATAAATATGTTTCAACTATATTTTTAGCTCATTAGTTTTCTCCACTATAATTTTAGGTTAGAATTATTCATACATTAATTCAACAAATATTTACTCAATGCCTGCTATATACCTGGTACTTTATGGGGGCACTGCAGGGAATGAAACAAGAAGTTTATAATGTATCAGAGTATACAAACAAGAAAAATATTACTGACTGTTATGGACTGAATTTTTGCATTCTCCCAAAATTCATATGTTGAAGTCCCAACCCTCAATGTGACAGTTTTTAAACATAGGGCTTTTATGTAGGTGATTAAAGTTAAATGAGGTCATAAGGTTAGGGCCCTGATTCAATAGGACTAATGTCCTTTAAAAAAAAGACAGGAGAGTAAGCTTTCTCTTTGTCATGTAAGGATGTGGTAAGAAGGCAACCATCTGCAAGTGGGGAAGAGTCCTCACTAGAAACCAACCCAACCTGCTTGACATTGATCTGAGGCTTCTAGCCTCCAGAACTGTGAGAATATACATTTATGTTGTTTAAGTCAGCCAATTTATGCTATTTTATTATGGTAGTGCAAGCAGACCAACACAATGAGATAAAAAAACATGAAAGGAGATCGTTTGCAACAAGAGTACCAAGAGAATTCAATGGGAAAAAAGATAGGCTTCAACAGATAATGCTGGGACTACTGGATACTCACATGCAAAAGAATGAAGGTGGACTCTTATCTCACACTATATACAAAATTAACTCAAAATGGGTTAAAGAATTAAGTATAAGATATAAACTATAAAAATATTAGAATAAAACATAAATTTTATAAATAGATTTTATAAATCTTTATTACCTTGGATCCAGGCAATGGTCTTAGATATAGCATCAAAAGCAACAATAGAAAAAAATAAATTGGACTTCACCAAAATTTAAAATATTTGTGTTTCAAATGACACTTTCAAGAAAGTGAACAGATAATCACAGAATTGTAGAAAGTGTTTACAAATCATATGACTAATAAGGGTCTAGTATCCACAATATGTTAAGAACTCTTACCACTCACCAATATAAAGACATATAACCCAACTTAAAAATGAAAAAAAAATATTTGAAGACACTTTTTAAAATATATATATACATAATTAATAAATAAGCTCATGAAAAGATTATCAATATCATTAGTCATTAGAGATTGCAAATCAAAACTAAAATGAGACACCACTTCATACTCACTAGGAGATATAGAAAAACAAGAACAATCACACATGTTGGCAAGGATATGGAAAAATTGGAACCCTCATACATTGTTGGTAAAATGATAAAATTGATTAAGCAGTTTTGGAAAACAGTTTGACAGTTCATCAAAAAGTTAAACATAGAGTTACCACATGGTTCAGATATTCTACTCCTAGGTACATAAACAAGATAATTAAAAACCTATGTCCACACAAAAACCTATGTACAAATGTTCATAGCAGGGTTATACATAATAGCCAAAAAGTGAAAATGTACTTCAACTAACGAGCAGGTAACAAATATGTTACTGGTAAGCAAAATGTGATGTTTACACTAGAATATTTTTTGGCTATAAAAAGGAATGAATTACTAATACATACTACAATATACATTATTCATTAAAATTTTATGCTAAGTGAAAGAAGCCAGGAAAGAAAGAAAAAAAAAAGACCATGTGTTATATGGGGCTAAAGGAAGGGGAGAATGAGGAGCAATTGCTAATAGATATAGAGATTTGGGGGCGGGGGCGGTTGATGAAAATGTACTAGAATTAGATAATGGTGATGGTAGCACAACCTCATGCAATATACTAAAAATCAATGAATTCTACACTTTAAAATGGTGAATTGTATGGTGTGTATATAATAGCTCATTTTTTTGTTGCAAAAAATAATAATAAAGATGCTACATGATCACAAATGAGTCACTGACCAGATTTCAGAAGTCCAGGAAAATTTTCAAAACATTTATAAGCTAAGATCTTGAAGTATATTAGAACTACAGTGTGTGTGTGCGTGCATGTATGTGTGCATGTACAACCACACATGAGCAAGAACAAGAGAGGAAATATTAGGGTTGGTTTAACATATTATGTGAGACAACTGATGAAAGAACAGGAAAGGTAAGCAGGCACAGAATTATGCAAGGATTTTGAAAACCAAATTATTCTAGACTTTTACAGGAGCCATCAAATGGTATTAAGCTAGTGGTCACTTCATTAGATTTTGAAGAGTGACTCTAGTGATAAAAACACTGAATCTTTTAGAATGGCAGTGCCAAAATTCAGATGGGAGGGTATAGAAGCTTGGGCTGAGAAAATACCTCAGAGAGTATTAAGAAAAGGTCTAAAGAATACTAATTACTAGAGAAAATTTCCATGTTTATGTCAGGCAGGAAAACTATGCATTCTATTTCCACACTTCAGATTTAATCATTATTCCCCAAAGATTCTTGTAATTGTCTCTAAATTTAACTTAATTGTGAAAAAAATAATTTCACACATTTTTTTCTTTTCCATCTTCTACAATTTTACAAGCCTTTACAACTCCTGAGCTTCAGTTTTAAATGCTTTCAGTGTTCACTAATGAAAGGAAGAATAAGTTATTTTTAAAGCAAATAAAGGAATCTACACACACGCACATATAAACATATGTAAAAATAAAAACATACTGGTAAATGTTACAGTAGTTTTATTCAACACAATAATGCGAATCAACTCAATATAAAAATGAATAATTTAGTTTTATTGATGATAAATCATAAATGCTATGTCTAGTGCCAATTTTTTTAAATATGTAAGAAATTGATTCCAAAAGAAATTTTAATATCAAATAGCCATGAAATACTGTTAATTTTAAAGGCTTATGTATGTTACAGGCTGAATTTTTTTCCAATACTTATATATTGAAGTCTTAACCCCTAGTACTTCTGAATATTACTGTATTTGAAGATAGTTTTATTAAAGAGGTAATTCAGTTAAAATGAGGTCATTAGGGTTGGCCCTATTTTAATATGACAGGTGTTATTATGAGAAAAGCAAATTAGGACAGAAACATATAGAAAAGACTATGTGGATACACAGGGAGAAGATGGCTATCAACAAGCTAAAACAGACCACAGAAACAACCAACCCTTCCAACTCTTTGATCTTGGACTTCTAGTCTCCACGATTTTGAGTAGTACATTCTTGTTGGTTAAGCCACCCAATCTATGGTATTTTGTTGTAGCAGTCCAAGAAAACTAACAAAATGTATTTTACATTTTTGTACTTTTTTATTTTCAAATAATTTCATACTTGAAAGTTCAAATAATTCCCAAATACCATTGGGTTAGATTCCTCAACTCTAAATATTTTAATACATTTGCTTTATCACTAATCCCTCTGCATACTTGTACATATTTTATTACTTCCCTAAATCATTTAAGAGTAAGTTGCTTATATGATGTCCTTTAACCCTAAATACTTCATTATGTATTTACTAAGAAAAGATGTGTTCCTTTACATAAATATTGAATAAAAATCATGTAAACTGACCAGAGAAAGTAGATACTCTCAGACACCTGAGCTGTGTTTACCAAACTCTGA
This sequence comes from Pteropus alecto, assembly GCF_000325575.1. Lineage (NCBI taxonomy): Eukaryota > Metazoa > Chordata > Mammalia > Chiroptera > Pteropodidae > Pteropus > Pteropus alecto. Next base: position 24,500,573 of record NW_006494614.1, on the reverse strand, counting down.
ATTTAATTCTAAACTTGTGAAAATCTATATTTAAAATTTTAAGTTGTTGATAAATTACACATTTATATTCCAACACACACACACAGACATGTATACATACCTAAGGAGAAAAAAATGATTTTCATAAAATTTGTGCTAAAGCAGAAAATTTACCATATACAGTAGTTTCCTCTTATTCATGGTTTCTTTTTTCATGATTTCAATTACCCTCAATCAACTGGTCTGAAATATTAAATGAAAAATTTCAGAAATGAACAATTCTTAAGATTTAAATTGCATATCATTCTCAGTAGTGTGATGAAATTTTTCACTTCCTGCTCCTTCTAGCCTGGGAAGTAAACCATCCCTTTGTCCACTCTATTCACACTTTATAAGCTACCCACCTGTTATTCACTTAGTAGCTCAGTTATCAGATCAACTGTCAGTATCAAAGTGTTTGTAACTCTTATTTTACTTAATAATGACCCCAAAGTGCAAGAGTAATTTAATATATATATTATATTATTACATATATA
>NW_006494614.1:24471926-24498933 GCF_000325575.1 Pteropus alecto | reverse complement strand
ACAACCTCTCCAACACTCCTTATTACTTGTCCTGTTAATGATAGCAATTCTAACGGGTGTGAGGTGGTTTTGATTTGTATTTCCCTAATAACTAGTTAAGCTGAGCATATTTTCATATATCTGTTGACCATTTGTATGTCTTCTTGGGAGAAGTGTCTGTTCAGGTCCTCTTCCCATTTTTTAATTGGATTGTTTGTTTTCATTATTGAGTTCTTTGTATATTTCTTTGTATATTTTGGACATTAGCCCCTAATGTATGAGTTCTTTGTATATTTTGGACATTAGCCCCTAATGGAGGCATAGTGTACAAATATATTCTCCCATTCAGTTGGTTACTCTTTGTCTTGTTGATGGGTTCTTTTGCTGTGCAGAAGCTTTTTAGTTCGATGTAGTTCCATTCATTTATTTTTGCTTTTATTTCCCTTGCCTTTGAGGTCAAAGTCATAAAATCCTTCCTAAATCCAAGGTCTATGAGTTTAGTATCTATGTTTTCATCTATGCAATTAATTGTTTCAGGTCTTATATTTAGGTCTCATCCATTTTGAGTTTATTTTGGTATATGATGACAGATAGCATTCTAGTTTTATTCTTTTACATGTGGCTTTCCAATTTTCTCAGCACTGTTGTATGTTTTTGTATGTTTTTGGCTCCTTTGTAGAAAATTATTTGCCCATACATATGGGAGTTTAATTCTGGACTCTTGATTCTGTTCCATTGGTCTGGGTGTGTATTTTTCTGCTAGTATCATGTTTCAATTATTGTCTTTTTGTAGTGTAATTTGAAGTTGGACAGAGTGATACCTCTGGCCTTGTTCTTTTTTCTCAGGATTGCTTTGGCTATTCGAAGTCTTTTGTGATTCTATATAAATCTGATAATTTTTTGTTCTATTTCTTTCAAAAATGTCATTGGGATTTTGAGGGGGATTGCATTAAATTTGTATATTTCTTTGGATAATAAAGCCATTTTAACTATGTTGATTTTTTCAATCTACCAACATGGAATATCTTTTCATTTCTTTATGTCTTCTTCAATTTCTTTTAATAATATCTTATTGTTTTCAGTATATATGTCCTTCACATGCTTCATCAGTTTTTTTTACTAGGCATTTTATTACTTTTGTTGCAATTGCAGAATTGTTTGGTTGTTTTTTTTTTCATTTTCTGAAAATTCATTGTTAGAGTATAGCAATGCTATGAATTTTTGTACATTGATTTTGTATCCAAAACTTTATTTATTGTTTCTAATAGTTTTTTAGTGAGTTTTCTATATAGAGAATCATATCATCTGCAAAACATGACAATTTGACTTCTTCATTCTCAATTTCAATGCTTTTACTCTGGCGTGATTGTTTTAGCTAGGACTTCTAACATGATATTGAGTAAGGGTGGTGATAGCCTACAGCCTTGTCCTGTTCCTGATCTTAGAGGGAAGATTTTAAGTTTTTCTCTATTAAGTATGATATTAGCTGAGAATTTGTCATATGTGACCTTTATTATGTTGAGGTACTTTCCTTCTATACCTCTTTTTTTAAGTGTTTTAATCATAAATGGATGCCGTATCTTGTCAAATACTTTTTCTGCATCTATTGAATACAACAATACATTAAAAAGATTATATATCATGATTAACTAGGTTTCATTCAAGGGCACAAGGAAGGTTTAACATATATAAAAATTGACTGTGACACACCACTTAAACAAAATAAAGGATTAAATTCATGATCATATCAATAGATGCAGAAACTCATATGCTTTAAGTACTAAATACAAGAAGGGAAAAGTCATATCTCTGTTTGGAAATTATGAATTGTCCTTGAGTCTCATTCGTATGGAATACTAATATATTTCATTGCAGTCATGGCAATAGGGCTTCCTAAGGATATAGTTCATATTACTTCCAAAAATTTGTTTAATTTTAATGTAATGAGATTATTTTGTTATATCATCATATATGGGCTAACTAGCCCCCAACAGAGAAGAATCTAACATTTCCAAATTAAGAAAGACTTGATAAAGTGCATATCATTAATAAAATGACTTGTGAATTAATCATTAGAAATCTGAACATTTATAATCTTCTTGCAGAGTATCCAAGACATTTTCTCTTTGTCCCTTCAGAGCCACTCTCAATTCTCCTTAGAGGGCTGACCTGTTGGGAGAGTATATCGAGAGATTCCTTTGTCCGTTGGCTTTCACTTGGATTTAGCCAATAGGAATACTAAGACATATCAGAGGAAGGAAGATAAGTGAATTCAGGACATTAATTTCTCTGCTCCCTAATGTATTGTTGTATTCAATGATTTGGATTGGCTGGCTGGTCCACTCAATTGAAAATCAGTTCTACCATCAAGCTACCCTCTGTACATAGCTCTTTCTCACTGTAGGTTCCAGGACTGCTCTCTTTACTTGATGTCATTTTATCGCACTTGCTTAAATAACCATTGGACATAACATAGGTTGGAGTGCAAATAGAGGAAAACATTAGGAGATCCAGTACATTTGGTTCCTAGTCATTATGACAAAAGTGACTATAAGGTTATGGGACTAGCTCACTTGTTCCATGATCCTAGACAGCTTTGGTAAGGAAAAGGAGAAATGGAAAGCTGTATATATTCAAATAAGAGTATGAATGAACAGACAGCTTTGATAGCAGCTCTAAAAGAGTCTCCATATCCTGTAATTTCAGTGCAGAGATCTATGCCTAGCAGACAAAAAAGTTACATAGTTTCAGTGCCAAATAAATATCAAAAAAATATTTGCTCTCTAGCTAAATCAAAGGCACTGAAGCAAAATACTGAGACTCAGAAATATGGATGAGATATTTAGGAGAAAGACACAAAGCTGATAAATCTGATTTCAAACATCCTTCAACTTCCCTTGCCATAACATGTGGACTACCCTTTTTTCTTCTCCAACCACTAAGAGCTTTCCTCTAAAATAACAGTAAAAGATTTCACTTGGGGAAGCTGTCTCACAAGCAATATGTCACCCCTACCATACCTATATTGCCCCAAAGTTTTTAATGAGAATTAGATCTCAACTCAGCTTTTAAAAAAGTAATTTTTCCTCACAGAAATGGACTATACAATCTTTAGTCATCTATGTCTATTAGTAGAAATCTGGGGATAATAAATGAAAATAGATTCTAAGGCTGATAGAGCAAAAAGAATGAAATGTATGTTTGCTCATGTTAAATTTATAGATGTGGGTGCATTATTTATGATTAAAAATTGAATGTGTTGTGTTGAGCATATAGGAGAGGCATTAAAAGTGCTTAGTTAGCAAATTCACGCTTCAAGTCAAAGATGGCTTCTGGATATGTGGTTTTAATATTTGAATTTCTTTGATATTTTTGGATGATAATTTACTTGGGTGTTATATTCAATGCTGATAATTATTTTCTTTCAACACATTTAAGATAGTATTCCTTGAATTCTATTTTATGTTGTTGCTAGTAATATTAATACAATATCAACATCTTCTTGGGAAGTGCTTTCTCTTGCTCCTTTTAAGATTTTTACTTTGATTTTGGCACTCTGTGATTTCACTACCATATCTCTGTGGTGCTATTAAATTTTAAGATAATTTTTGTCTCTTCTAGTTTTGACCTTTCTTTTTCTTTTTTTTTCTTCTAATCACCTTAACAAATGTATTATAATATCTAATGCTTTTGTTATATAGAATTCTTGGATTCAAATAATGCTCTTTGTAATGTCTGGCTGTCATTCATGGTAACTTGTTTCTTAGTGTATTTTGTAATTTTACAATATAAAAATTATTTTAGTAATGTTTTGTCCTTGGAAAACTTTTGCAGCCCAGATTGAAATACTTTCTCTCACAAATGGCTTTGCATTTGTTTTTGTCAAGCACCTCAGTGGTATCCGTAATCTAGAATATTTTTTGTTATTTCTTAAACTGAAACTTTCTGGACCACGATGGTATTGTAAGCTTGTACCATGAACTGACATGTGATAATATTTAAATTTTAAAAACCTCATATATTTTAAAACCATTTTAGTGGTAAGTCCAAAATGTAAAAACGTGGACTACTCACTGTGCTGACAAGTTTTATTTTTCTACTGCTTATATTAGAATAGCAGTATAGCCTTTTGAGGGTTCTGGATTTAGAAAATAGAATTACTTCTAATTCTCCACTCTGCATGAGTCCAAGTTTTTATCTCATGTCCCCAGAAGGAAAATTCCTACTGGGAATTCTGCAGCATCAGCTCATGTGCTTAGCACTCTGGTTTTGAGATCAGCTTTTTTTAAGGTGCTCAGGTATTTCCAAAACTTTCTTTTTAGTTCAGTTACATAGTATTTAAAGGATATGGAGGTGTCAAAAATAGGGAGGTTGGGAGAGGGTAATGTGGGTAAAGGGGATCAAATATATGGTAGCTGAAGGAAACTGGATTCTGAGTGGTAATCACACAATAGAACATATAGATGTCAAATTATAATGTGCATCCCAAAATTATCTAATTGTATTAACCAATGTTACCCCAATAAACTTAAAAAATAAAATAAATAAATAAATAAAAATAAAGAATATGGAGGGTTTTTTCCCATCATTTCTATGTATCTTGGAACAGAAATTATTTGGGTTATCTAGTCCAACATACTATTGGGAAATAAAAGACCATTCTTTTTGGTTTTATTAAAGTTAGCCAAAATGGATGATATATGACGATATGCCCAGAATTTCCCTCTCAGAACTCAGACTTGCCTGGTCTGGTTGTAAGGTTTCTATCGTTTTATGCATTGAAGTTCCCTCTTTAAAAAAAAAAAAAAATGTGTACTTTCATGCTGTCATAAATGGTAAATTTCATTCTTTTTAATAGCCAAGTAATATTTCATTATATATATGAACCACCTCTTCTTTATCTATTTATATATTGATGGGCACTTAGGTTGCTTCCATATCTTGGTTATTGTAAATAATGCTACAATGAACTTAGGGGTCATATATTTTTTGGAATTAGTGTTTTGTATTTCTTTGAATAAGTACCCAGAAGTGGTATCACACTAAATGAAATAAGTCAGAGAAAGACAAATACTATATGACCTCACTTATATGTGGAATCTAAAGAACAAAATACATGAACAAACAAAACAAAAACAGACTCATAGATACAGAGAACAAACATGATTGCCAGATTTGGGGCATTTGGGGTGCTGGGTGAAAAAGATGAAGGGATAAAGAAGTATAAATTGGTAGTTACAAAATAGTCATGGGGATAAGAAGTACAGCACAGCAAATATAGTCAATAATATTGTAATAACTGTATAATGTCAGGTGAGTATTAGACTAATTGGGGGGTCACATTTTAAGTTATATAAATATCTAACCACTATGCTGTACACCTGAAACTAACATAAGATAATATTAAATGTCAACAATAATTGAAAAAATAAACATTTAATTATTTTAAAAAGAAATAAAAGATTTAAAGGAAAAAATTAAAAATATATATACTTGATTTAGAAACCTAGTAAATTAATTAAAAGATACATTAAGACCATGTTTTTTGTTTTGTCTCTTTTTTTATTGAAGTATAATTGACATAACATTACATTATTTTCAGGTATTCAGTATGATGATTCAATAATTGTATACATTGCTATATGATCACCAAATTAATCTAATATATATTATCACTACACAGTTATAATTTTTTCTCATGAAAACTTTTAAGATTGACTCATTCAGAAACTTTCACTTATGCAATATAGTATTACATTCCCATGACATTAATTTTACAACTGAAAGTTTGATCCAATTCACCCATTTTGCCCACCCTACCCCCACCTCTGGCAACCACCAATGTGTTTGTATCTATGAGTTTGTTTTGTTTTGTGTTTTCTTTTTTGCTTATTTTAGATATAAGTAAAATCATACATTATTTTCCATTCTCTGTGTGACTTATTTCACTTACCAAGATACCCTTAAGATTCATTCAGGTGGTTGCAAATGGCAAGATGTCATCCTTTTTAATGGCCAAACAATATTTCATTGTGTGCGTGTGTATGTATCACATTTCCCTTTTTGCTTCATGATCAATGAACACTTAGGTTGTTTCCATATCTTGGTTATTGTAAATAATGCTGCAATGAAATAGCAGTACATATATTTTTTGAGTCAATGTTTTTATTTTCTTTGGATATACCCAAAAGTGGAATTGCAGGATAATATAATAGTTCCAATTTTAAGTTTTTATAATTATATATTTTTTATAATGGCTGCACTAATCTACAACAGTACACAAGGATTTCATTTTCTCCACATCCTCACCAACACTTATTTCTCGTCTTTCTTATAATAGCCATTCTAACTGGTATGAGGTGAAACCTCATTGTGGTTTTAATTTGCATTTCCCTGATGATGTTGAGCATCTTTTCATGTACCTGTTGGCAATCTGTATATCTTCTTCAGAAAAATATCTATTCAGATCTTCCTATTTTTAATAGATTTGAGGAGTTGTTTATTTTTGTTTTTGTTTCTTAACTTTTGAGTTGTATGTGTTCTTTATATATGTTGGGTATTAACCTTTTATCAGATACATGACTTCAACTATTTTCTCCCATTTGGTAGGTAGTCTTTTTATTTTCTTTTTTGATGGTTTCCTTTTCTGTATAGGAGCTTTTCAGTTTGATGTATTTCTAATGGTTTGTTTTGCTTTTTTTCTCATTGATTTTGATGTCAAAAACAAAAAAAAAATATTGCCAAGAACTGTCAGGAAGCTTTATATCTATGTTTTCTCCTAGGTCTATTATGGTTTCAGATCTTACATTCAAGTTTGTAATCTATTTTGTAGTTAATTTTTGTGTATAGTATAATATAGTCCTCAAGTGTTATTCTTTTCATGTGACTTACCAGTTTTCTTAACACCATTTATTAAAGAGGCTGTCTTTTCTCCATTGTACATTCTTGCCTCATGTGTTGTAAATCAATGTACCTTATATGTATGGGTATATTTCAGAGCTCTCTATACTGTTCCATTGATTTGTATATCTGTTTTTATGCCAATTACTATAGCTTTGTAATATGGTTTAAAACCAGGGAATGTGATAGTTTCGGCTTTGTTCTCCTTTCTCAAAATTTCTTTGGCTATTTTGTAGGTCCATACAAATTTTAGAATTGCACTATTTCTGTGAAAAATGCCATTGGAATTTTGATAGAATTTAATTAATCTTAACATTGCTTTGGGTAGTATGGACATTTTAAGAATATTCATTCAATCCATGAGCATTGATTATCATTCCATATATTTGTGTCTTCTTCCATTTTATTTTTCATAATGCCTTATAGTTTTTGGTTTTCATGTCTTTCACCTTCTTGGTTAAATTTATTCCTAAGTATTTTATCCTTTTTAATGAAATTGTAAATGGAATTATTTTCTTAATTTCTCTTTCCGACAGTTTGTTATTGGTGTATATAAATGCAACTTATTTCTGAATATTAATTTTGTATCCTGCTAATTTAATGAATTTATTTATTAGTTGTAAAATTTTTTTCAGTGGAATCTTTAGGCTTCTCTATATACAATACGATAGTATCTGAAAATAATGAGTTTTACTTCTTTTCCAATTTGGGTGCCTTTTCTTTTTCTTTTCTGATTGCTGTGGATAGGACTTCCAATACTACATTGAATATATATGGTGAAAGTTTACATCCATGTCTTCTTGATCTGAAAGAAAAAGCTCAGCTTTTCACAGCTGAGTATTGTGTTAACTGTGTGTTTGTCATATACGATCTTTATTGTGTTGAAGTTTGTTTCTTCTATCATCATTTTGCTGGGAGTTTTTATCATAAATGGATGTTGGATTTGGTCAAACACTTTTTTGAATCCATTAATATAATCATATGATTTGATTTTTAGCCTTCATTTTGTGTATGTAGTGTATCACATTAATTTTTTTCTTTTTTTGCATATATTAAACCAAACTTTCATCCCAGAAATATATCTCACTTGATCATGGTGAATGATCTTTTTAATGCATTGCTGAATTTGGTTTGCCAATAATCATTGAGGATTTTTGCATCTATGTTCGTCAGGGATATTGATCCATAATTTTCTTTTTTGTGTAGTGTTTTTTGTTGCTGTTCTTGTATCAGAGTAATGTTGGCCTCATAAAATGAGTTTGGGAGCCTTCCTTGCTCTTCAATTTTTTTGTAATTGTTTAAGGACAGGTATTAATTCTTCTCTGAATGTTGGTAAAATTTATCTGTGAAGACATCTGGTCTAGGATGTTTGTTTGGAGTGTTTGATTGTTAATTTGGTTTTGCTCATTGTTATTAGTTTCTCTACATTTTCTGTTTCTTCCTGATTCAATCTTGGAAGCTTGTGTATTTCTAGGAATTTATCCATTTCTTCTAAGTTGTCCAATTTGTTGGCATATAGTATTCATAGTATTTTCTTATCCTTTGTATTTCTGTGGTGAAATTGTCACTTCTCTTTCATTTCTAATTTTATTTATTTTGGCTCTCTTTTTTTCTTCATGAGTCTGGCCCATTTTGTTTATCTTTTCAAAGAACCAACTCTTGGTTTCATTCTGTTCTATTATTTTTTTAGACTCTATTTTGTCTGTTTCTTCTCTGACCTTTATTATTCTCTTCCTCCTATTCGCTTTGGGTTTTGTTTGCTCTTCTTTTTCTAGTTCTTTTAGGTGTGAGATTCAATTATTTATTTGAGATGTTTCTTCTTTCTTGAAGTAGGCCAATAATGCTATAAATTTTCCTCTTTGAACTGTTTTGACTGTGTTCTATAGATTTGGGGTCATGTGTTTTCATTTTCATTTGTCTTAAGGTACCTTTTGATTTATTCCTTGATCTCATTGTTAAACCGGTCATTGTTTGTACATTATTTGGCCTCCATATGTTTGTGTTTTTCCAGTTTTGTTTTCATAATTGATTTCTAGCTTTATACCATTGAGATCAGAAAGTTTGCTTGATATAATTTCAATCTTCTTAAATGTACTGAGAATTTTTTGTGACCTAATATATGGTTTAACTTGGAAAATGTTCCATTTGTGCTTGAAAAGAATGTATAATCAAATGCTTTTGGTGAAATGTTCTAAATATATCAATGAAATCCATCTGGGCTAATGTGTCATTTAAGGCCACTGTTTTTATGTTGATTTTCATAGATTTTTGGTTTGTCATTACCATGTGCTTCATATATTTATAGCAGTCTGTTTGAAGTTAATAGTCATTTAAGTTCAAACATATTCTAAGTCCACTGTAATTTTTACTTACCCCTTCACATTTATGTTTTTATTATATTTTACTTATTTTGTGTGTATTTGTGTCTAATTTATTGTTATAATTACATATGATCTTCCCACTTTTGTCTTTTAACCTGTGTACTAGCTTTGTACTTGATCTATTCACTGCTTTTACTAAGTGTTTGCCATTGTCAGAATTTTTTCCATATTTTCTTATTTAGATTTTGTATCTTCTTAAAGAAGTTCCTTTAACATTTCTTGTAATACTGGTTAGTGGTGATGAACTCCTTTAGCTTTTCTTATCTAAGAAACTCTTTATCTCTGCTTTGATTCTAAATGATAGCCTTGCTGGGTAGAGCATTCTTAATAGTAGGTTGTTGGTTTTTATCGGTTTGAATATTTCATGCCAATCCCCTCTGGCTTGTAAAGTTTCTGTTAAGAAATCAGCTGACAGTCTTATGGGGGTTCCTTTGTATATAACTGACTTATTTCTTCTTGCTACTTTTAAGAGTCTCTCTTTGTAAGCTATGGTATTTTAATTATGATGTGTCTTGGTGTAGGCCTATTTGAGTCCATCTTGTTTGGGACTCTCTGCCCCTCTGTGACTTGTATGTCTATTTTCTTCATCGAATTAGGAAAGTTTTTTGTCATTATTTCTTCAAATAGGTTTTCAATCCCTTCCTCTCTCTCTTCTCCTTCTGGTACCCCTATGATGTGAATGTTTGTATGTTTGATGTTATCTCAGAGGTCCCTTAAATTATCCTTATTTTTCAAATTCTTTTTCGTTTTTGCTATTTTGATCAGATGTTTTCTGCTACTTTGTCTTCAATATCACCAATTCAGTCTTACTTCATCTAATCTGTTGATGCCCTCTAATGTATTCTTCATTTCACTTATTCTTCATTTCTGACTACTTCTTTTTTTATAGTTTCTATCTCTTATGTAAGTTCTCACTAAGTTCATATATTCTTCCCCAAAGCTTGTTAAACATCTTTATGACCAGTGTTTTGAGTTCTGTATCTGATAATTGCTTGTCTTTATTTTTCTGGAGTTTTGTTTCATTCGGGATCAGTTTTTCATCCTCATTTTGGCTGACTCTCTGTGTTTGTTTCTATTTTTTAGGTAAATCTGATATGTCTCTTGGTCTTGACAGAGTGGCCTTATGTAAAGGTGTCCTTTGGGGGCCCGTGGCTTAGTCTCCTTAGAAATCTTAGCCATGTGCTCCAGGGGTGTCTCTGGTGTGTGTTGTGTGTTGTAGTTGAGCTTCGATTGTCATTGGCACATTAGTCGGTAGGGTGGACCCTCAGGCTGACTGGATGTGAGGGCTGGCTGTGACTACAGAAAATAAGCTGTTGCTTAGGAACTAACTTCACTGAGCAGGAGTCACTTTAGCATGGCTCTGGTGCCATCTGAGTCTGCCTTTTGGGTTTGTCATTTGTAAAGCTGGTTGGGTGTTGCTCAGGTGTGTTCTGAAGTCAACCACTAGGTGTATTGGTTCTGGAGCTTTTTGGGCAGTACTTCAGTTCAGGCCAAAGTGAGCTGCCACTTATGCCAGGTTTGAGGCTAGCTGGTATAAGCCACAAACTGATTTGTTGTCGGTTGGAGATGCCTAGGACAAGTTATGCTATAAGCTGAGGCTGACTGTCATTTGTGATAGGCTTGGGCCCCTTTGGTGGACATCATGATGGGAGCTGAGGCCAGTCATCACTTGTGCTAGGCTTGTGGCTTCTTAGTTGAAGCTGTGTTTCAGGCCCAGCCTAGCCGCAACTTATACCAGGTTTGGGGCCACCTGATGAATTTATAATGCAAGCTGAGACCATTCACTGCTTATGGTTGGCTTAAGGTTGCTTAATAAGAGATACAAGGCATACTGAATTCAGTTGCTGCTTTTTCAGGGATTGTGAATCTTCGAGAGATTTTAGGAAATTCAACATCTAAATTAAGACACGCCTCTTGTAGGAGTAGCTGCTGAAAAAGGCCTGGGCAGGTGAACTGAGTAGGGTAGGGTCTCAGTGAATCACAAGGGCAGTTCCATGGTGTTAGCCAGGTTATTGGAGAACAAAGATTTGGGCCAATATGTGCTGGGCTGGCTAGGTGGGAAGGGAACTCCACAAAGGAATAATGATGCCTCCCAGCACTTCTGTCCCTGGAGAGAGTTGTTCCAACCTCTGCCCTTCCAGCCTTGCCCTGTAGTTAGTCGATTTAATTCCCCACCATATATACCTGGTGCTTTTCAAGTTACTGTCCCTGCACTGGAACTTAGAGCAAATGAGTCTGTGCGTGGGCCCCTTAAGAGGTTTACCTCTGTCACCAGCAGACTCCAGTCCTTTTTGGATGAAATTCCTACTGGTTTTTACAGCTAGATGTTAGGGGGAATCCTTCCTGGCACTGGCGCCCCAAGTTGGGGAGCCCAGTGTGGAGTTGGGGTCCCTCACTCCCCAAGAGGACCTCTGAAGCTGAGATATCCCTCCTGAATTATAATTACCACACTTGGGTATGAGAACTTCCCAGCCCATATCTCTGCCCCTCCTACCAGTCTTGATGTGGCTGCTTCTTTATATCCTCAGTTGTAGGAATTCTGTTTGGCTAGTCTTTAGGTGTTTCTCTATGATGGATGTTTTATAACTTAGTTGTAATTTTGATGTGGTCATGGGAGGAAGCCAGCACCGTTTACTGACTCTGCAATCTTGACCAGAAGCTCTCCACACCTATTTGTTTTTTGTAGTCTGAAAATATGCTAATCCTTTCCAAGATAAAGAGAAAAATGTGGCATTTTCAAATTCTTTAAGCTATTCAAATTTTCTATTATTTTAACACATGACCTACAATTTCAGGACTAAAAAGTTAGTACGCCAAAGAACAAAAATTCCTTCAGTATAGTTAAGTAGGTCACATTGAACCTACTATAGAATTTATTTTGTGTTTGACATTTTAACAACATTATAATATCTATCTATGACAAGGGATTTAACTGTGGTACCTAGGCTCCAAGAGAGGAAGAAAATTAATTTTCACCAGTATTGGATTCAATCCAGGTAAACTTGTATGAGAGAGAGCAGAAAGTAGTTCAAGGAAATTTAGAAATTGGAGGCATTAGAGTCTAATTTAGCTATTTATGTCATACTTTTTTAAGCATTTTATTATCTCTTCAAACTGAGGTTATCAATATAGTATAAATCAAGGAAAAGAAAGAAATAGAAAGACATATATTTATTTTTAAAAAATAGAGAAAGAAGCATTAAAATTTTCTTGCAAATTATAAGAATTATTACATCATAATTCTTTCCTAATATTTTTTTATATTTGTGATTTGTGTGAGAGCATCTTTTCCTAATATAAATATCTATATGCAATCCTATTGGTTTTCTTTAAGTGAAAATCTAGTAACAGAAAGTGGTATTACCTTTAAAGCATATTATATTAATGGAGGTACTATTTTAATTATTTGACATTTATTTTAATCATCCTTCTATGTGTTTTAGTGCCCCAAAGTATATAGTTTCATTTTCTCTTTAGGTAAACATATGTTAAGAACCAATAACATGCCATGCAATGCAGTAGACAATAGGAGTATAACTACAAATATGACCATCTGTCATTAATAGTTTCATAAACTAATGAAGATAAATTTTTCTGAGTGGTCATATTTGCTCCACCACATCATCTGGCTATTTAGGCCCTGTCAAATGTTTCTTTGGAAAAAACAATGTGATAAATATTCAACAAACCTGTAAAAAGTAACTATTTTCTTAACTGTCATATTATAAATTAGATGTTATTTAGTTAAACATAACTAGCTTATGTAGAAAAGCTACATAGTGTAAAATAGAATGAGTGCCATGGACCTGGAATGTGACTCTCTAAAACTAACACATAATAAGTTTAACTACTTATAGTTGGATACTCCCCAAAAGTAGCTGTGCTATTGATGATCTGATGTGAATGAGATAGTAGGTAAAACTTGAGGCCAAATAAAGAGGTTATTATTATATTAGTGAGGAGCTATGAAGTCATGTCTGATTTTCTAAAGTAGTATTGAAACATTTTTTGTTTTATTTTTATTGAAGAATTTCAAATATTATCCAAAAGTTTTGTAAATTTGCTACTGATAGATGGATTTAGATATTGAGCTATTGGTAAAATCATTGTTTTCATAGATTGCGGTAAGTATGAATAAATATACTTCTGTTGTGCAACCTTGAAGCCTCTATTTTTGGATATCTTTAGTCACATGCGGTTTTGAAAATGAAATATTAAACTACTAATTTAATTGTATCTTTGTGAATGAAGAAGTGAAATAATAGCATAATGTTAAGGTTATTATGATTAACATTAATTTTCAAAATGGCTCTTAAGATTCCTAATCGTTTATGTAGTGTATTTACAAACTATGAGTATATACTGGAGAAAGCTATCTAATCTTAAATTTCCTATATAAAAAATCAGTATTTAAAGGTAGAATTGTTATATTTTGTTTCTTTTAGAGAAATAAAAGCCTTCAACATGTGTATATGTATATATGAAAAACAATAAAATTAGATAATTTTTAAAAAGTATCTGTGCATTTAGTATGAATAAAATAGACACTTTATAAATTAAACTTAGAGGAAATCAAAATACTTAACCTCTTACAAATTATCAAAAGTCTTTCACTTAATTTGTGAGAATCACACTGAATTTTCACCATTAACTAAAAGGTTATAGGTTGATTATCAGTTGTTTAGAAAATTATTAATTATACAAGGTTATGGATCTAATTGTATGAAACAATTAGCTTTGTGTTAAAAAAAAAAAAAATCAACATCAACAACAACAAAGCTGTTCTACCAATACAATTTGCACCATTAAATGTAGTCAGCCATCCCGGGAAAGCAAACCAGTGGTCCCAATGGGATGGGTGCAATATATTTTTTCTCCTGGACGAACAATTAAATACACATATCCAGCTGTTGGCAGTTCAGCAGTGGCATCTTAATTTAGGAAATCTTTGAAATAGAAATAACTAAGGGAGAATAATTTGTGATGAAACAGCAGGCACAGATGCCAAATTGAACATAACTAAAAAGTACAGGGTCATAACTGTCCGCTTCTTAAACACTTCAAGCTATGTGAAAGTTTGATCTTCCAGTCAATCCCAGAGATTTGTTGACTCTCAGCAGCCTTTTGGAATTCAGAAAGGATTGGGTCAGTCCAATCCTGCAGTTTATAGCAAGCAAATGAAGTAAAAAATAAAATGTGACTGTATTTATTTATAATTGTAGTTATACCAAGAGCCTTAGCAAATGGTTATTTCAGTAGTTGTCTAATTCTCCTTTGTGGCTTTTTCATTTGTCCATCCAGATCCATTCCCTGTTCTTGCTTTATCCCTGAAAAGCAGACCCCTATAAACTACATCACCAAGCTTCTTTTCCAATTAGCTTCCTGTTGAGTATGGCAAATAGATGACATAGGAGATCAGAGGGTAGAAAGAGACCAGGTTTTAGTATTTCTGCTCTTCCCTCTGCTGTGAGACACAAAGTTTGTATGAATAACAAGCAAGCTTGCCATACCCTGCAAATACTGCCTTATCTGTCCCAGGGGTTCTCAGAGATCAGACTCAGAAGATGAGTAAAGTTGTTCAATTTCCATTCTTCCCCAATGCATTGTTCTAATGCCAGCCTCATTCTCCTGTTCTTGCCTCCAATTTTAACATATATCCATTCATGTTCTTTCTGGCCCCACTACACTAACATGATCACAATTTAAAAAATTATTTCAGAAAAATTTACATTGAAGTATAAATCACATACGGAAAATTGCACAAATTATAAATACTCAACTCTGAATTTTCACAAAATTAACATATCTATGTAACCATTACCCAAAACATAAAATGGAACATCTCCTAGCATTGCAGAGGACTCCTTTGTGCCTACCACATCACTACCCCCAAGAATAAAGAATAACCTGGCTTCTAACACCAGAGATTGGTTATATTCATTTTGAATTTATATAAGAGGAATCATATATATTCTTTTGTATCTGTCTTCTTGCACTGTCTTGTATTTCTGATATTCATCTTCTCCCTGCATCCTATGTCATTGCCCTCCTACCGCTTGTAAATAGAAAAATAGATAATTAAAAATCTAGGTTTTTAAATTTCTTCTCTGCTGGGTGGTCCCAAGCCTAGAATACTTGCTTGTTAGATTTTGTTAAAGACTTGCAGCCAGTCACTTGCAAACACAAACCCATTCATCCTTCACACTCAGCACTACCTCAAGGCAGCTTTCCCCAAGCTATAAATCTTATCTGAACCATTTGTTATGGTATTTCCACAGTATGTTCTATGCAGACTTCAAAATTCTCCTCCCTGGCACAAGTTTCATACCTCTACTCACTCAGTTCCACTCAAAAAATACAATCATTTTAATACCTTTTTGCATCCAGCAGAAGTTACACTGCCTTTTATATTACTTATCTTTCAGTCTAGAGTTCTAATATGGTGGTCTGCCTAGACCCTCCCACCATGTGATACAGAACATTACTCCCTTTTCAAAAACAATAGAACTTTCTGTAAAAATCTGGTGTCTGTAGTATGTGAACCACTTTCCATTGGTCTTTTCCTGAATAACTACTGCAAAAAATGTTCTGTGGTGATCAGCATAGAAAACTAACATCAGAAGATAACTCTGGATTTCTTGTTGAACTATTTGTGACTTTACCCAGAGGCTCTGGTGCTATTACAGTGTTAGTCATCACCTCATCTCTCTCTACCATTACTGCTTAGGTGAGGTTCATGCCCATTTCTCTCCACCAGTTTAAATATCACAGTAGTGCCTTCCTTGTTAAAGACAGTGATTTAAATTGAAATAGGCAAACATGAGACTACAGTTAAAAATCCCTACACTGAAATCTCTACTTCTCATGCAATCTCTTAGTTTGCTTGAAATCTGGGGAAGCGTAAGGATATAGCTCCTTTTAAGAAAGTAAGATTTGCCTTTACAGATCAGGAATGCATACAGAGTGTTATGATAATCCAAAATATTAATTGTAAAGTCAATTATGAAGCTATTCAAAGTCCAACTCAAACCAGTTTTAGCTTTTCTCTTATTTTTTCATTATGTTCTCCTTTCTCTTATCTCCATATAACTCCTATATCCCGTATCTGTTCTTATCCTCAGTATTCCTCCTACAGTCCTAGATCTAACTTGGTTTTGCAAACAGTACTTTCATTTCCATTTTCTTTCAAAGGTCCATCTACAAAAAGAATTATCAACTTCCTAATTTGAATGCTCAAAAAGTCTCCTTAGGATCCTTAGAGATAAAGATAAACAAACAAAAAGCTCTCCTTTGCTACTTTCAGTTGTCTCTCATGTCATAACACTGTTTTATAACACTGTTGATCTATAATGCTAACAAAGTTTCTATTTACTGAGTTTAACCAAGAATAAGGAGAAGTGAAGTAGACACAAAGTGACATCCTGCCACATCTGTAAGCATGAAGTCAGATGAAATGCTTTTTAAAATGTGACTTATTTAATAATTGCAATGCCTTAGAAATCACATTTTGGAATAGAAATTTTAATATCATTTTTCCTTGATGTTTTCTGTGTGCTAATTTTGAGGGCTACTTATGAAATAACAGAAAGTAAAATTAGATTAATCACTTAAGAGTTGATATAAGGAGGATAAGTATACTTGAGTAAACTATTAAAAATAATAATCAAAAGAAGTTACAAACAATAAACTCTTATTCAGTAATATTGTCAATCACATATTTGCTCTGCTTTTCATACAGACAAAATAACAGAATTAAGAATAGCACCATAGCACAAGATAAATTAAAATGTTATAAATAAGGTTACATAATGTGCATATTATATAACTCACAATGGAATTGTGATCAAATAATGAGGAGTCATGAAGAGTTTGTAGTCGAGTAGTGGGAAGAATAAGGACTAGCACATAGAGTAAATGGAAAGAGGGTATAGAAATAGCCATAAAATAGTTAAGTGCATACTTGTATTTGAAAAAGTATTTGTGTTTATTTTAATTTTAATCTCTAAATATACATAAAGATGTATGAACAATAATTTCCAAATAACAACATGAAAATAGATCTGACGTATTTTATGTAAATTGCTTACAACAAACACATTTATTATGAAACATTTTTTAACATAAAATAATCCTGTGTGTCATAAAGTCACCATTTTGTGATTGAAAATTTACCCATGGATTTGATAAATGCTAAGAAATACCTAAATGTATTCCATTTTTTCTCAAGTAGCATTCTCTTATTCTTTCAAAATCTATTTTCCAAAATATATTTTTTTAAACTTTAAAAGGTTATGCAAATATGGTTTGAAAATTACTCATGAAAACTCAAGGAGAAATTCATGGTTTTCTATTTGAATTTGAGGTTTCTAAGAGAAATGTGGCAAAGTAAATTACAAGAACCTTTTTTCTACTTCAGTAAGGTAGTTGGAAGAATTTCAGGCAGTAAAGTAAAGAAGCATATACAGGATAGCTTTCCTATTCAAATGCAAAGAAAATTCAACTATGCCAACAGAGAATATATAGAATTATAAATTGTTTTAAATTTTGTTAGCCAATGTAATATTTGTTGGCCAGAGACTTTCATTTGAATCCCATTATTATTTTAGAGAGCATGCTCATGTGCAATAGTGTTCTAAATATATACATTTTCCAAAATACTATTGGGGAAAAAAGAAAAAAAAAATGTTTATTTCTTTTAAGATAAAAGGTATTGAACACTGAAAGCAGCTCTTAGCTTTCAAAATCTAGTGAAACAAATAAAAATCAAGAAAAAGTAAAGCATTGACAAGAACACAAAATCAGGCTGTGTATGAGATCAATCTATGAGGCAATATCTTAGGCAGGTAGTACGCAGTCAGCTATATTGTCATTTACAAAATAGTAAGAAGAGCCATTTCACAGGATTCCAAAAATCAAAAGACTAAGGCTGTGGCCAAAATAAAATGCATATTCAGGCATTAGTCATAGGCAGATTTTGCTTCACACTGATAACTGATAAATTTCAGTGCACATTTGTGACTGGCCTTACCTGGAGGTATCTTAAGTCATAGCTTGAATTCTGCAAGTGATCAACAGAGATAGTGACCACAAGTGCAACATAATTTTCAGGCTAGGAACTAAATTTTCGCTAAGTACAGGGAGAAAATATAAGCAGTCTCTTCAAAAACATGCATTTTTGTTATATCTAGATAACCCTGTCTTTTCTAAATCTTACAATTTTCATAATTTAGTTCTGCTTTCTTCAGTTCTTTTAAATATTTTTACAAAAATAATGACCCAAAGCCAATCTCAGTAAATATAAAAATAGCAGAAAATTTTCTGTTTTATCAGTCCAATGAAAATTCCACAGTGAGCTCAGTAAAATTACAAGTTCAATATATGCATACATATTTCATGGTTCTACATACTTCCAAATGCTACACCCACTGTCCCCATATCTCAATCACAACCAAAATGAATATTTAAAAAAAAGACACTATTAAGGAAACATCACTATCAACCTTATAAAATTAAAAATGCTTATAAGAGAATAGCATAAACAATTATATAGCAATAAGTATACTAGCAAGACACAAATTATACCAAACTCACTCAAGTAGAAGTAGGAAATGTGAATAGACCTATAACAAGTAAAGAAATTTTATTAATTTTAAAAGCTTCCAGTGAAGATAAGGCTTAAAGCCAGATGGCCTCACTGGTGAATTATACGAAAAATGTAAAGAATAATTGATGTCAATTCTTCATAAACTCACTTCCAAAAAATGAAGAGGAAGGAACACTTAAAAAAGGAGAGGAAGTAAAATGTTTAAATTCAGATGTTGAATTTATTACAGTTACAGTTACCCATTCTATGAGAGAAGCATGATGATAATGCTAAAACCAGACAAACCATCATAAGAAGACTACAGGCTGATATCTCTTTTGACGATAGATACAAAGAATCCTCAACAAAACACTAGCAAATTCTTCAACATATTAAAAATATTACACACCATGATTAATTGAGGTTT
This sequence comes from Pteropus alecto, assembly GCF_000325575.1. Taxonomy (NCBI): domain Eukaryota; kingdom Metazoa; phylum Chordata; class Mammalia; order Chiroptera; family Pteropodidae; genus Pteropus; species Pteropus alecto. The sequence continues at coordinate 24,479,663 of NW_006494614.1, read as the reverse complement.
ATCCAAGAAATAAAAGTTTGGCTTAACATCCATGAATCAATTAATGTAAGCCATATCAATGGAATAAAGGCCAATACCCACAAAATCATCTGAAGATATACATACAAAGAAGCTGACAAATAGAGAACCCATGCATGCTAAAAACACTCAACAAACTAAGAATAGAAAGGAACTTCTTCAACCTGAAAAGGGCAACTATTAAAAATCCACAGCTAGTATTATACTTATTGTGTGTAAGCTTGAATTCTGCCCCCCTAATATCAGGAAAAATACAAAGATATGTGCTCTTATTATTTCTATTCAACATTGTACTGAAGGATCTAACCTAATTAGATAAGAGAATCTTCCAGATAAAGAAGTGAAGCTATTTCTATTCATAAATGACAGAAGCTTGTACAGAAAAAATCCTAAGGAATCAACTAAATCCTCTTAGAACAAATAAGCTCATGTAATAAAATTGTAGAGCACAAGATCAGTATACAGAGTCAATTGTTCATTATGCGCTGTGAATGAGTCCATCTGAAAATGAAATTTAAAAAGTAATTCCATTTGTAATAGCATCAAAGTAAATAAAATATTTAGAAATAAATTTAACAAACAAAACCCAGAAATTATGCTCTGAAAACTACAAAATATTGTCAAAAGAAATTGAAGACAAATAAATAAAAATATATCCCATGAATCAGAAGATTTAATATTGTTAATGATGGCAATACACCTGAAATTGATCTGCAGAGTAAATACAATTCCTATTTGGAAAATACAAATCTGCTTTTTGTTTTGTTTTGTTTTGTTTTTTGCAGAAATTGACAGGCTGATTCTAAAATCCATGTAGAAATATAAGGAATCCAGAATTTGACTAAACAATTTTGAAAAGGAAAAATATAGTTTTGAAGACTCATACTTAATATCAATATTTACTATAAAACTGTAACAATCAAGACAGTGAAATAAACATATAGATCAATGAATAAAATTAGAATTCCAGAAATAAATTCTTATAATGAATTTTTAATAAGAATGCCAAGAAAATTGTATGATCAGTTTTTTCAGAAAGTGCCAGGACAATGCAAAAGAATGAAGTTAAACCCCTTTCTCACATCATACACAATAATTAACTCAAAATAATTCATAGACCTAAATGTAAGTGCTAAAACAATAAAAACTTTAGAAGTAAATGAGTGTTTTCATTGCCTATTGGATTAGCAGAGCCTTTATAAATATAATAGCAAAAGCACAAGGAAAATAGATAAATTGAACTTTATCAAAATTAAAATTTCTTGTGCTTTAAAGGCATTTTCAAGATACTTTCAAGTAAAAAGATAACTCATACATTTGAGAAAATATTTGCAAATCACATATCTGATAAAGGATTAGTGTGTGTGTGTGTGTGTGTGTGTGTGTATATATACCAGAATAAGTGAGAAAGCAGGAGATGAAGTAAAATGTTTAAATTCAGATGTTGAATTTATTGCAGTTACTGGTGATGACAAGGTATAGGTATCTAGAAAGCGAGTGGGTGAAAAATGTGGGATGAAAGGAAAATTGTTAATGCTCAGAAGGTAAAGAAGCAAGAGACCAAGAGAGCCATCCATTTGAGTGTTCAAAATACAGGGTGGAGAGGAACGCAGCAAGCCAGAGACCAAATTGTTCAGTGAATAAGTGAGAGTGACTGGGAGGTTACTTGGTTGAAGCAACAGCTAGAATGTCAAGGGAATTCAGGAAAAGATGATGTAGTAGCCATAGGTAGCAATATCATATAAAAGTTAAGAACTTGAATTTAAATCACTGCTTTGTCATTTAATTGTACAGTCTATGACAAATTACTTAATGTCACTAATTCTCCCTTCATTTTTTCATATGTAAAACTTGGAATAATAAGATGTATTTAATAAAGTTATTGTGAGAATTAAAGTAATAAAAAGTACCTGGCATATACTAGGTTCTTAAGGCATGTTAGCTTTATTAAAATGTAATTAATATATTGATCTAAATCATGTTTGCAATAGAAATTTCTGAAACTATCTTAGGCAAAAAGGAACATTAATTAAAATGAAATATTGTTCATTTATTTGGTAGCCTCAAAACTGACTTTCTGTATTTGGGAATTTGCTGTCATGTGACTAATAGTGAGAGGTAGACTTCACCTCTGACATCAGAGATTTGCTCTCATCAGAAATTTTCTCTCTTCAAGCGTGCATATGTATGTCCTATACTAGGCAATCAGACACTTTCCCTGGGACTTTAGATAAGTGAGGCAAAGAATTTGACAGTTGAAAATCCATGTTTGGGGAACAACAGAGATATCAGGTGGTAGAGGTTTTAGAGATGGTATCTTATCTCAAGATGCATCTTCCTCAGACTCTCTGTGGTTTGTTTAAGCTTCTCTTGATAGTCTTTCCATTTTAAAGCTTGTTTTCCCAAAACAAGAAACTTGAGTGCTACTGGGTCTCTTCATTTGTAATATCTGTTTTACTCTCTTGGCTTTATTCTTTCTCAGTGTCTTTATGCAAGTGGCAGATTATATAACCAGCATCAAATCCTCATATCTCTGGATTTGTCACTTGGAAGAGTTTAAGATTTCCTTTGGTTGTAGCCAAAGTACAAAACTTGGGAAATATTGTAGTCATCCTAAATTGTGGCAATGACTATTCTTTGAGCAATTAACTGTGGCCATAGTTATGAAGAAACATGTTTGACATATCATTCTGGAAGCTAAACTCCAGACCAATCAACACAAAGTAAAGGATGCAGAATGGTCTAAGAAAAGATAGTCATACTAGAATAATATGGCTAGAATATAGGGAAGGGGAATTTCCCAGAAGACAGAGAAGGAAAGAAAAAGGAATCAGAGATAGTCAAATTACAAACATCCGCTATGATGTATGTATGCACACAGGAGCAAGACACTAATATATCTGAGGTATTTCTCTGTAAATAGAGGTGAACCATTAAATATTTTTAGCAAAAATGTATACATTCCACACAATATTTGCAAATATCCTCTGATGCCGGGGTATCAAATGATAGGAACGGAGAGACTGAGGAAAGAATATTAGGGAGGAAAATATTTTGATGGTTTGTTTTAAGAGCCTACACTAAGATAAAGGCAATAAAAGTATAAATAAGGGCTAAATTAAAGACTTGACTTGTTTTGAAAGAAGAGTCAATAAAACTTGGTAGATGATTGATTAAAGTTTGTGAAGATGATTGCAAAGTTGACATCAAAAATACTTGTAATACTGACCAAAGCCTCTAACACAAATTGTGTGTGTGCATGCTTGGAAGATCCTTCTGGTGGGAGTGAGGGAAGTTAATGAAAAATATTTTTAATGAATTTCTCAAGAATTTATTATACTAATAGAAAGATTTTCCTTCTTTTTTTTGTATTATACTTCTCCAAAAGTATTTAAATGAAAATATCAATAAATAAATATATGGCAAGATTTCTGTTTTACTGAGAGACTTTCCTATGATACATCAAAAGAATGTAACCAATAATTTGTAAAGTGTTAGCTTAATGCAACAAAAATATATTTGAAATAGAACTGACTCATTCTTCTAGTAAGCAAGTTGGTACTTGTAAACAAGTTAGGTACTTTTTGAAGTTGCATCAAACAATAATTTAAGGTCATAGGAGTAATGGTTCTGATACTAAATGTATTCTCACATTCTGTAAGAATCAATTTGGCTTTCAAATGCAGCTGACACCTTGGGAATGGTTCTGAGTATATCTCTATGCTTTTGACATTCTCTTCAAGATTCCTAACTTATTGATATTTATATTTGCACTGTTTAGAATTCAGAGTTTTGTGGAAAACTTTAACTTTTCCTGTTGAAACACATAAACAGAAATTACTTCATTTGATCATTCTCTTTTAGGGAAATATATATAAATGACTGCACACAGGGGCTCAAATAGAAGCTTTAACATTATATAAAACCTCTGTATGTATGTTTTTAGAATCACTTAGAAATAAATTTGTCATTATTAATAGTGTGTCCAGTGAGCTGGACTCAGTGAATTGTTTCCAAGAAGGGTACAGGAAAGGAAAAGTAGTAACTAAACAGTGAAGAAACCTGGTAAACACTACCTTAACTAAGTTAAATACTACCAGTAATGTAACATAAGTGGCATTCTTCCTCCAATTCTATAATCCCAGCCTAATCGTGAGAAAACATCAATTTCAAATAGAGGGTACATTCTACAAAATACTTTATTAGTACTCTTCGAAGAAGTGCAACCATCTCAAGCAAAAGGGAAAAACTGAAAAAAATCATAGACTGGAAAAAATTAGAATGATGCCTAAATGTAACATGCCATTCTGGATTTGATCCTGAAACTTAAAAGAATATTATTAGAAAAACATGTGAAATCTGAATTAAGCATATCATTAGTTAATGATATTGTACCAATGTTAATTTCTTAGTTTTGATAACTATAAAATAGTTATATAATATGATAGCCTTGAGGAAGCTTGGTGAAAGACATAAGACATATAGGAATTCGCTGCATTATCTTTGTGTTTTTCTGTATGTCAAAAATTATTTTAACATTAAATTGTTTTTCACATCATAAATATGTCAGAATGTGAATGAATAAATAATTATATTTGTGTGCATAGCCTATTCCAACCCAATTTCTAAAATTCAGAATAATTACTTTCTTTTAGGTAGAAGTTCATATAATTAATCCACATAATAGCATTATAACCATATGTAGTTTGTTATGGGCAGAGCCTTTTCTTGTACATTTTTACTTATTTTATTCAACAGGTGACCCAAATCTTAACAAAGACACAAAACTTTTGTATGTGGAAGAGACCATGGAGATTAATTAGTTAAAATTTGCATTTAGAGATGAGGTTACTGTGGGAAAAGTTTGAGGTCTTCTCAGAATCACTTAACAGGAGAGCTAGAACCAAAATCCAAATTTCCTGCTTCATGATGTGGCATTCTTTCCTTTTCTGTACTCTAATAAATACTTAAGTAGCCAAGTATTGCCCCATGTGTTTGTGTTTTCCCATACTTTAGCTGTCTTTTGAAAATCCTCCAAACTTTGAATTTTTAACTTTGTATACAGTGTTTCTGAAGCTATGGACCCCTAGAAAATACAAATATAACTTAGGGGCCTCTAAATATTTGAGTTTGAAAAGCAATGGTGTAAGCTAGATTTTTTAATAGAATTTATTAATCTACCATCATCATTACTAACTGGGTTCTTTTATATTCCAGTTACCATTGTGAGCTATTGAATATATCCATCATATTGTGTTAGGTTGTTAGTAAATAAAGCTTAAATGCAGCAAGGGTCCTACAGATCTCTGGCAGAGCCAACCTATTCTTTCACAATGATTACATGGTACTCTTACTAATTTTTTTTTCTTTATTATACTTTCTGGAAATAAAAATGAAGAAAACCAGTATTGCTGAGTTTGATGGATATTGCATAAGTAAGCATGATGTAAGATATATTCTAAGTAGTCAGTAAAAATAATTGAATATAATTTGAATATAATTTTAACTTACTATTTAATATAGATACTGATTATGACAGACTGTCAATTTCCATTCTTCTCATGACCTTCATGGCAGAAATTAGTTTTGTTGAGCTGTCTATCTCTTCCCCAGGTGACTCAGGGAAGGTGATCCCCTCCATAGTTCTGTGTATAAATCCTGATTGATAAAAACTAGTCACAATGGTTCTATCACTCATAAAGTTATCTAAAGTCTAAAGGAAGAAGTTGAAAGTTTGGATATGGAGTAGTGAATGAAAGCAGTAGTTTATAAATACTAAAAATGTAGCACTTTGCTGACCTCTGAGTCAGGAAGGGGAGATCTGCTAGAATACTCAAGAAAGCTGTCCTCTTCCTTACGAAGACACCACATTACATGGTACATTTTCCTGTTTCTGTCTAGTGGTATGTGTAGGTGACCTGCTTGGAACTATTGCAACCATCTTGCCACCAGTTTGAAGTAGAAAAGCCAGGAGGTAAAACCACCTATGGATTAAAAACCAATTTTCAATCATGGTTTACTTACAGCCAAAGGCATCTTGTCTGAATACTTAACACATTCAGGGAAAAATCAACTCTCAAGCAAAATAATGATTGACGTTTACTGCTTACTTATAGTAAAGTGAACATATTTTTTTATATTGCCTAAAAACTAACAACTAAATCAAGAATCAGGCCATTATTTAGTCTTATGTGCTTAACAAACTGAAATGAGAACAGAAACGACCTCGGTGTACTTTTTTGAAATTTCTAAATAATTGCTTCAAAAAATGACTTTGCTCTAAAATATGGGTCTTCCAAAGACTTTCTGCCTTTCCTTTGGGTTGCTCTGAGGATTGACTATGCAAAATACCCACCATATAGCTTGGCAAATGTTATTTGTACAATATATATCATTCAGCTTATTCCTTTTCATTCTTTGAATCTTGATGCTAATATCAATTTCATTCATTTCACTTTCTTTAGAAGGACTACTCGAGAGATATTTCAAACTATTAATGAAAAACATTTAAATGTGGTTTTTAATGAAAAGAAATACATTGTGCATTTTACATATTATAGCAATAATTCAAGGTACAAATATAATGAAAGTTACAAATAAACATTTTATACACTAATGGGAATATTTAGAAAATGGTAAAATTGTCTTTGCAGAAAATGAAATAATTTGCATAACCGTTGTTATTGTTCACAAACGTTGCCTACTGAATTCTTTAATGATCTGAAAATTAGTTCTACATCACATCTGATAAATTGATTATACCAGTTATGGTCTATCTTGAAAAGTAATCTTTGGGTGGTAAGAAGATGTCAATTGTGTGAAGAACATAAGAAAAAGTATTTTTTTTTAACTTTATCAATATCTACCTGCACATGTGCAGACTTCATTACATATGGATAAACCATTGGTTTTCTAAATATCACTTCTTTAAAAATGCATCTGCTGATTATTTTTCTATTGGAGAGAATATTACTGGGATGATAAGTCTTGTCTGGGGGGAAGAACCCATAGACAGCAAAATGTCTAATGTAAACATTGGGGTCATCTACTAGGTCACTTTCTCTTTTTAATAAGCAGAAACATTACTAACTTAGGCAGAATAGAAATTTATTGCAAGCCCATAATGCATTCCTAGAATCAATGGGAAAGTTAGATTAAAAGCTTAGATATCGAGAGGAATAGTTTGTTCCAAATACCTAAGCAATAGAAACTACAGCATTAGCATATATGCAGGAATGATTTTTCCAGGAAACCATTATTCAAATAAACACCAATCTTCTTCCATTCCTATTCCCTTTTGAGAAAGTCAAACATCCAGTACCAACTTATCTGATAAGTGCTGTGGAACATACAGAGAACTACTATAAAACAATCCATATTCTCAAAGTGCTTACAATCTAGCAAAGACCATTTCTGACAGAGAAAATAGCCAGTGAGAAAACAAATCAAACAGCAGCCAAAATTACTAAACCCATCATCTGTCAATAACTTATCTTTTTAAATTTATCTCTTCTCATTACTCCTTTTCTTTAAATTAATTAAATTTTTTTTATGGTGACATTGGTTAACAAGACCCAACAAGTTTCAGCTGTACACTTTAACAGTAAGGCATATATATATTTATACTGCATGTTCACCTCCCAGAGTTAGATTTCTTTCTATCACCACATATTTTTAAAGCAAATCTACTTACTAACCACACTTCTTCCTCAGCATATC
>NW_006494614.1:24434486-24471911 GCF_000325575.1 Pteropus alecto | reverse complement strand
TCCAGCTGGAATTTTCTCCTTCCCTTCTTTATATATTAAAGCTCTAACTAAACATTTATATCAAGCTCAAATCTACTTCCATTAAAGAAACGGATCCACAGAGCCTTACACAATCTATTCCTTTCCTGAATGAGCCTAAATCATATTGAATATGGTATGCTTCTGGCACTGGTGGAGTCCTCACCTGGCATTCAAATTATTCATTCTTTGCTGGTCTACATATGCATTTCTCCACAACCAAATTGCACTCACAGAGTCATCCTCAATTTTTTGTTTACTCCTTTACTCCACACACCCAACTCATCATCACACCACATATACCTCCAATCCCATCTATCCATCACATAGTACCATGGTGCTTTATCATAAACTATTAACCTTTATGCAAATATATAATCTGATGTGAAGTCATTGGTATTCATAAGAATGGGGAACGTTTAGCCAGCTGTTTCCACTGCTATAAAATATCATACAAGGTTTTATTTTTAAAAATAATAATAATAAAATAAAGTTTTATTTTTCCTAGCATGTTGGACCCCTCCTCTCAGGGGTCAACCAAAATGAAAAAATGGCTTAAAACTAATTTCTTCTTACTTACCTGATTTTGTTCTGGAAATCTAAATAGCCTTAAACAGCCCTTAAATATCTTGTGACATCCCCTTAAATATCATTTTCTCTACCTCATATTCAATTAAAGTTAATATTCAATTAACTTTTTGTTTTGCATCTCCCAAAATGCTATTGTTCTGTAAGGAGTATCTTTATACATTTAATGAACAATATGGCAATGTGAATAATGCAATTACTTCTTATTTTACTGGGGTAGTATTAGTTCACCTGATGGAAATAGAGTCGAGTATTTCAGCCTAGTCAGTAGTATGTCTAGGCAATTGCTTGATAGGTTTTTATTTCCTCAAGTGCCATTTAACTACTGAGAAACTATAATGTCAGCTTATAGCTGGTGGCTTGCATGTCTTGAGATTGTTTTCACGGATGAAAATTCTTTAATATTTTCACTTGCAATGTTTTATTAAAATAATAATTTTGTTGACAAATAACACAATTATCCACTCCTCTTTGGTTTTGGACGCTTTTTATTGCTTAGAAGTTTGTGCTTTTAGACCTGTTTCTAAGAGACTTCTGATAGGAAATATAGTTTATTATACTGTTACACTGTTGGGTATGTCTAAATCTTTTTATATAAGATTTCTTTTTAAATTTATTTTTAATTGAGTTAACATGGATTTAACATATTAGTTTCAGGTGTGCAACATTATAAATCGACATCTATATGTACTACATCGTGCTTACCACCAAAAGTCCTGTTTCCATTTGTCACCAAACAGTTGAGCTCTTTTGCCCATTTCACACACCCTCCACCTTCCTTCACCTCTAGTAACTATCAGTCTGTTGTCTACCTCTATAATTGGTTTTTGTTTTGCTTTGTTTGTTCATTTGTTTTTGTTATTGTTTTTATATTTCACATGTGGGTGAAAGCATACCGTATGGACTTTTTCTAACATATTTTACTTAGCATAATACCATCAAGGTCTATTCGTGTTGTCCAAAAATGACAGGACTTCACCTAATTTCTAGCTGACTAATATTCCAGGAAATATATATATCCTTTATCCATTCATTTGTCAATGAACACTTAAGTTGTTTCTATTGTTGGCCATTGTAAATAATGCTGCAATAAACATGGTGGGGCATATACCTTTTTAAATTAGTGTTTTCATGTTCTTCAGATAAATATCCAGAAGTGGAATAGTTAGATCGTGTGCTAGTTATATTCTTAATATTTTGAGAAATATTGTTTCCATGTTGTTTTCCATAGTGGCTGTACTAATTTATATTCCCACCAGCAGTGTACAAGAGTTCCCTTTTCTCTGCATCCTCTCAACATTTGTTGTTCTTGTCTTTTTGATGATAGCCATTCTAACAGAAATGAGGTGATAGTGTTTTGATTTGCATTTTCTTAATAATTAGTAATATAGAACATCTTTTGTGCCTGTTGGACATCTATGTGTCTTCTTTGGAAAAAAAAGTATTTTCAAATCCTCTGCCTATTTTTTAATCAGGCTGTCTTTTTGTTTTTGAGATGTATGAGTTCTTTATATATTTTGGATATTAACCCCTTGTCAGATGTATGATTTGCAAATATCTTTTCTCATTTGGTAGCTTGCTTTTTCATTTTGTAGATAGTTTCCTTTGCTGTGCAGAAACTTTTTTGTTTACTGTAGTTCAATTTGCTTATTTTTGCTTTTTTTCCCCCTTAACTCTAGCATAAAAACTTCAAGACTGATTTCAAGGAGCTTACCAATGATAGTTTCTTCTGTGTATTTTATGGTTTCAGGTCTTACATTCAAGTCTTTAATCCATTTTGAGTTAATTTTTCTATATGGAGTAAGATGGTGGTCTAGTTTCATTCTTTTGCTGTGGCTGTCCAGTTTTCCCAGCACCATTTATTGAACAGACTTCTTTCTTCATTATATCTTCTTGCCTCCTTTCTCATAAATTAGTTGTCAAGATAGTTATGGGTTTATTTCTGAGCTCTTGATTCTGTTCCATTGATCAGTTTATCTGTTTTTCTAACAGTACCATATTGTTTTGGTTACTATAGCATTGTAATATAGTTCGAAATCAGGAACTATGATTCTTCTGACTTTCTTTTTCTGCTCAGGATTGTTTTGGCTATTAGGGGTTTTTTTATTTTTATTTTTTATTTATTTTTTTAAATTCATACAGATTTTAGGATTTTTGTTCTATTTCTGTGAAAAATTCTTTTGGGATTTTGATAGGAATTGCATTGAATCTGTAGATTGCCTTATATAGACATTTTTGTAATGTTAATTCTTCCAATCCATGACCAGAAAGTATCTTTCCATTTTTTTGTTTCTCATTTTATTTCTTTCAATGATGCTTTATAGTTTTCAGTGTACAAGTCTTTTACCTCTTTTGTTAAATTCATTCCTAGGTATTTTTTAGTGGCAACTGTAAATGGTATTACTTTCTTATGTTCTCTTTGATTTTCCATTGTGTGTAAAAATTAATATACAAAAATTATTTTGTATAATTTTGCATATTAATTTTGTATCTTGCAACTTTACTGTATTTATTATTTCTAATAGTTTTTTATGAAGTATTTAGGGTTTTATGTATATATATGAACATGTCATCTATGTCATCTGCATGTAGTAATAGTTTTACATCTTTCTTTCCCATTTAGATGACTTTATTTTTCTTGCCTGATTGCTATGTTGAATAACAGTGATGAAAGTGAGCACCCTTTTCTTGTTCCTGATATTAAAGGAAAACATTTCAGTTTTTCACGATTGAGTGTGATACTAGCTATAGGTTAATCATATATGGACTTTATTATGTTGAAGTACTTTCCATCTATACCCATTTTATTGAGAATATATATCATAAATGGATTTTGAATCTTGTCAAATGCTTTTTCTGTATATATTAATATCATTATATGATTTTTATCCTTCAGTTTGTTAATGTGGTATATCACGTCGATTGATTGTGAATGTTGAACCATCCCTGCATCCCTGGAATAAATCCCACTTGATCACAGTGTATGATCTTTAAATGTACTGTTTTATTTGATTTGCTAACATTCTTAAGAATAGTTTCATCTAGTACAGCTGAAACTTATAGGATTTCATTAACCAATGTCATCGTAAAAAATAATTTTTTTAAAAAAAGAATAGTTGCATCTATGTTCATCAGAGACATTGACCTGTGATTTTCTTTTATCGTGTTGTCTCTGTCTGGTTTTGTTATCAGGGTAATGTTGGCCTTGTATAATTCATTGGGAAACATTCCTCCTCTTCAATATTTTTGAAGAGTTTGAGAAGGATAGGTATTAAATCTTCTTTGAACATTAGTTAGAATTCACCAATAAAGTCATCTGGTACCAAAATTTTATTTTTTTCAGGATGTTTTTGATTACTATTTCAATCTCCTTACTAATGATCGACTTATGAAGATTTTCTATTTTCAGTGTTGGAAGGTTGCATGATTCTAATAATTCATTTCCTCTAGATTTTTTAATTTGTTGGCATATAGCTGTTTATAGTAGCCTCTTATGATAATTTGATAATTTGTATTTTTTGTGCTATCTTGTAACTTCTCTCATTTCTAATTTTTATTATTTGAGTTTTTTCTTTTTGCTATGAGTCTACCTAAAGGTTTGATAATTTTTATCTTTTCAGAGAACCAATTCTTGGTTTCATTGATCTCTTTTTGTGTGTGTAGATCTTTTATTTCTCTATTTCTGCTCAGAATTTTATTATTGCCTTCTACTGACTTTAGGTCTCATTTGCTCTTCTTTTTCTAGATTTTTTTTTTAGGTGTAAGTTTAGATTTTTTATTTGAGATTTTTGTTGTTTATTGAGGTAGAGCTGTATTGCTACAAACTTTCCTCTTAGTACGGCTTTTGCTGCATCCCCCAAATTTTTATTTATCTCCAAGTCTTTTAACTTTTTTCTTTTTCGACCCAATAATTATGCAGTGGTAAGCCCTCATATATCAATAATTACTCTAAATTTAGATGAAATAAACTCATGAATCATTAGTATGTGGTTTAATCTCTATATATTAGTGATCTTTCCAGTTTTCTTCTTGTAGTTGATTTCTAGTTTCATACCATTGTTGTCAGAAAAGATGCTTGATATGATATCAATTCTCTTAAAATTATGGAGACTTGTGCCCCAACATATGGTCAGTCCTTGAAAATGCTTCATATGCATTTGAGAAGAATGTATATTCTGCTTTCAAATGGAAAGTTCAAAATATATCTCTGTTCCATACAGTATGATTTATTTACAATGCTTACTAATGCATTTTTTATTTCACATACTGAGTTTTCCAGCTCCAGAATTTCTGTTGGTTCATTTTTAGACTGTCAATCTCTTTTGTAAACTATTCCTTCTGTTTATTAATTTTTTTTCCTGAGCTCACCGAAACTATATTTCTGAATTTTCTTAGACCTTATTGAGTTTCTTCATGTCAGCTACCTTGAATTCTCTATCAGTTAGATTGCAGTCTACTTCAACTTTAAGTTTAGCTTCTGGAGAATTGTCATTTTCTTTCTGTGATATCATGTTACTGTGATTTTTAATGATGCTCAATGAATTATTTTTCTGTTAGCACACTTGAAGTAGCAAACACCTTTCTGGATTGTCTCAAGTTATATTTTAAAGCTAGTACTTTCTACCCTCCATTGCCTTTACTAATGGCATTGCCAGTATCCTTTTTGTGACTGCTTGTGCCTTCAAAGTCACTGATGCCTTGCTATTCATTCACTGGGTTACCAGTACCTTAGCAGCTCCTGGAACTTCTGGCCTGGGGGCACTGGATCAGTTCCTAGAGCCTCAGGGTTTGGGTACCACTTCAAATGCCATGAGCTCTGGAATCTTTGATGTAGCCTCCACTGTTGTGAGGGACAGATTGTTGTCACCGCCACTGGGAGTGGGCTGCTGAGTCTGGAGGTAATGCCACTGAAGTTCCTGGAGTCTCCAAAGGTAGGCTGTGCCTTAGCTCCTGCGGACTGTGAGCTCTATCACTGTTGCTCCTCTGGCTCCACCACCCCCACAATGTCCAACCTACCCACGTTCAGATGTACAGATGTGTGGCTCTCTCAGGCATCCTGGCATGTGCTGTGCAGAGGACCCTTTGTCCAATCATGAAAGTCCTACCATTTGTAACTTAAAGGAAAGAGAGAGGGAAATGATTCATGTTTCTATGACACACAGGACTTACTTTTTTAGCATCTCAGTTACAGAATAAGCATAGTTGTCCCTGACTTCACTTGATTATTTTCTTAATGGAATAAAAGCAGTTTATATTTTTGTATTCTCAATACTTAATCTGTTTGTTCCATTTATTGACTGTGTATTTTCTACTAGAATGTTTATTTTTATGCTTCATATATTTTTTTTTAATCTTCCTTTGGCTTCATGGTTAGTGTATATACTTAGAGAAAATACTTACCTACAAATTGGAATATATTCAGCATATTTCTACATAGATTTTTTTTTCAATTAAATCTCAAAAAGGAAATCTAAGAAGACTGTAAAATATAGATTAGCCTTATCTTCATCTTTAAACAATATCCTTTTTATACACAAATTATATAAAAGTTTGAAAGGAAACTTTATTTGATGCATGTTTTTAGTAAGATACTGACTTTCTCATTGCCCTTTCTCAGTAGAAATATTAGTATATTTAGAATTTTTCAATTCTGTACTTTTTCTGTAGGTAAGAAAATTTATGTAAAGGATGTTAGCCTGTAGTTACATTTACTTTGAAAAAAAATCTTTTTGATTGGTGCAGTGAGCTAATTTATAAACTCCTTCAAAATAGCAAAACTAATATACTTGAATCTTTGAAACAGGGTGAAAATATCTGAGGTCATTTAGGTTCTCTAAAACCAAAATCTCAATTTCTTTTCAGAGCATGTATTTTGTATTGCTTTTATAGATCCCATAGTAACCAAATGAACTGTAATTATTAAAGTTTTCCTATTTTTAATATCACAATATTGTAATTCTCTCAAGAAATAAGTTATAAATAGAAAAAGTTATATAAATATCTCACTATTTAAGATAGAAGAAAAAAACAACAATAATCATAAAAAATATATAGTACAGACTTCCAAGCAATTAGATTTGAAATTCTAATTGAATAAACTTCTGAATTGTGCAGATATATTGAAGAAATATTTGTCTTTAAAAATTCATAACTCTATAAAAGCATATTATAGAAGAGGTAAAGAGGTTCATTTCAGACATCCCAGTGGGATTCTGTCAACATGTAACAAACAAGACATTTGTAATAGAAACAAGGTTACACTAAACTACTTTCAAAAAAATCTTTTTAAATGACCCTGCTCAACAAATTAAATACATTTCGTTATATTTATATAAATTAGCAAATTATAGTTATAATTAAAATACGTATAATTTTATTCTAGTGCATAAGTATAATTAGGAATATGGTTTAGTTGTATACTTTCACTACATATAGGAAATACTGATTTCCAATAAATAACCAGACAGAAAATGATACAAGATTTCTTATATTAAATGGATAAACAAGTACCAGCATTTACTGATTCTTCTTCTCATACTATTAAAATGAAAAAAGATACTAGAAAAATAACTTCATAGCTATTCTAGAAAGCACCAAGCCCCACCATACACACATAAACCCAAAATTATCAGACTTAAAATTATGAAGAATTTTAGAAGATATAAAGCATATGAGTTCATAGTGAGGGTGAAATAAAATAGAGCTAAATAATTCACAACCCCATTTAACAAAGAAGAGAAACTTCAAAATATGAGCATTCCTTTAAAAACTATTTTGCAACCCTAAGGTTATTGGTATTAGTAGATAGTAGAAGGAGAAGGTCTCAGGCAGGTGGCCAGGTTTTTAGAATGCAATTTAAAGAGTTACAGAAACTGGTATTTGCCTCCAGGATAAAACAAATAAAGCTTTTAAGTTATAGTTAAATGAATATTACATCATTTATTTATTGAATGAGCTGGATGCAAGGTAAACTGATAAACCAGAGTGGCTGAAAATAGAAATGTCATTACCAGAAGACACTTTAACAGTAGCTACAAGAAGGTAAAATTAATACACACAAGCCAGGCAAAATGAAAATCAAATCAGTATCTGCTATTAACATATAGATAAATTACATTGGGAGGAGAAACCCTGAAACATAAGCTATGAATTTGAAGAAACTAAATTTACACTGGAATTTAAAAACAAACCATCACCACTGCCACCATCACCAATAACAACATATTTGAAACCAGATAGACTTAGTTAAATTCCCTTCCATATCTTCACTTAGAAAATAAAGAGGTGTTACATCAGGAGTTATCATCTGCCATTAAAAATAAAGACCCTTTTCTTGTATTTTACACTTTTATAACATTGCTGGTACACTGTCCATTAATCCCTTCACCTGACTCTGTCAGCTTTAATAGCTCATAGCTTATCCTAGCCCTCTCCTACTTCCATCATTCCTCTTCTCCTGATACATTTTTTAATAAATAACATGGACATATATACCTCACTCGAATTCTGATTTTAGGAAACCTAACCTAAGACAATATCTAAGTCTATATGTGTCTTTTTTTTTCCCCCTCTATAATTATATTTGGTTATAATTTTAGAGATCAGGAATAAAGCAATCTATGTGTACTTGGCATAAAATTACATATTTGAAGGCAATATAATATGTTTTTATGACCAATAATTCCAATACTTAATCACAGATCTTAAGTATTAGAATTTGTATACACTGAAAAGTACAATGAGGAGTTGGAAATTATTTGCCTAATTTTAATCCAGCTGCCCAAATCTTTCTTACTAATCTTGAAGTCCAAACATAAACAATGCCCATACTTGTATTTTTTAAAATGAAAATGATAACTAAAATCTGTATGACCCTGCATAGAGTTCAAAATAGATAAGTCAGTGTCTGTCATGACAATATTACCTCCATTTGTTTTTATTCTAGCCTTGCCACAGAGAAAACCATCTTTTCTATTAAAAATTTAGAATTTTGCAAGCTCGTGTATAAATAAAATCTCTATTATGAAAAGATAAAAGGAGATGAGATATTTCTCATTTGCATTAGTGAAAATATAATTCTGCATTCCTACACTATAGCCTATGACCTAATATTTTTAGACCTCTCAGCTAAAATTGGACATGATTTTTGCTTGAATGCACCTTAATACATAGTACAGATATGTATTTCCGTGCTCAATTTTTTTAAAGAATTCATAAAATAAATCTGTTTAAAAAAAAATATGGAAAATGCTTGTCATTCAAATATGTAATAAAAGAGTTAAAAGAAGGTTAAGTCAAAAGTTCTGATGTTCTTTGACTATTTTTAAGTTAAATCTTATAATAGATGAAAACCTTATAAAGGACAAAATTCATAGCATTTTAAATATAGAAAACTACTTAATGAAAATGAGAGGAAAAATATACATTCTGTGTACAATGAGGCTGTTGTGGAAAGGAATACATGAGAGGCTGAGCAAAGGACACATGACCTAGCAAATAGCCATGTGTTGAAGATAAATAAAAGACAGAGATACTTAAGTATCCATAAATAGAAAATAATCAGCTATAGAATATTGGCAAGAGCCAATGGAGAAAAGAGAACGTCTTTAGAAGATCAATATAATAGTATTTTAGGTAATATTAGATTGGGAAGAGAGCTAAAGTTTTGTTTTGTTTTATTTTGTTCTGTTTTGTTTTGTTTTTCCCCCCACTGTTCTTATCTGATGCAGCAGTGGCCCTGGAGTAAACACCTTACAAGTACCTGATTGACTCTTTTTCTTTTTTTTTAATGGTTTATTTTTTTTCTATTTTTTATTTTTTTTAATTAATATTTTTTATGGTGACATTTGTTAACAAAATCCAATAAGTTTCCACTGTATATTTTAACAGTAAGGCATATATATTTTTAAAATTATGTCTCTGTTAACATTTCCTACTTTAAAATATAATTTTTAGGATTCTAGTACACTTTTTTCTGCCTTATGAAACACTGATTTGGAGTAATTATGTAAAGTCAAACATTTTTAAACAGGAATAATGATATTAAACCTGGTATTCTAATGCTATATAATCTCAAAATTACATATGCATATTTTTATATTAATATTGACCCTTTAATAAGAGTCAACTAACATCATTAATATGATGTTAATAATAGTTGAAAATGAGCTCTTAAGCAGAAACATTAATTTTATTAAAGAATAGCAGTGCTGTGTGTGCACTCATTAGTTTAGAAACCTCAGGAAACATGTTTAAAAAGTTATTATTAGTTATATTCTTTTTAAAATCAAAAGTTATTTTTGTGAAAGGCAGAATTTTACTAGCGAAATTATTGATGATTTTAAAATTCTAAGAAATAAACTACCATGAATAAAGAGAAAATAATATGACGAGAGGATATTTGAAATGAGAATGTAAATAAATCAGATTGGACAACTAAATTGTTATTAACATTAGGAAATGGAAAGATTGAACTTGAAAGGTAGGAGAAATAACACTGAACTGAAATACAAAATACTGTGATCCCCCAACAATAACAAAAAAAATAAAATAAAATAAAAACTGAAATCAATTGCCTGTAGTGTCTAATCAGAAAAGGATGGAATAAGTGTCAATATAAACAGCTGTTATACCACAGCTTTGCAGTGATGTGCTCTGCAAAATGAAACCTGTAGCCAGAATAAAAATCCATTATATCAGTGTGGTTTAAATAAGCAAAAGCAACAAATCAAAACAATAAAACAAAAATCTTTAAGATCATTTTGAGGGAGAATCAATAAATGAAATTATGGTGGTAGAGCATGGTAAATAGGACACTAGAGAATATAAGTCACGAAATTAGAGTGCTTTTTAAAAATAGTAGAGGATATAAATGATGGCAAATATCTACATTTTTCTAATGATCAACATCAGCTAGAGTATTTCTGCTAATACTCCTTTCAAGATTGAAGCTTTGGAGAAAAGAGAAAAAGTGTATTTTTCAGTTAATATTTTTATCAGGAAACTCTTTTCTTGGCCAAACTGCAATTTTTCTGAATGTGTAGCATAAGAGAAATATTATTTGCTATGACTTCAATGACTTTCCAAAGCATTTACATTATTATAAAAATATAGTTACTGGATTTGATATTTTATATCTATATATATATAGAGAGAGATTTCTAGGATAATTTTAATTTAATGTCTTAAATTGAAGGAAATTAACAATTCTAAAATGTAATAAAATTAAATGAAATTTAATGTGCAAGTATAGCTCTTACAACTTTTCTCAAATCATATTCTAAATAAACCTAAGTGTTCATGTAATTACTCTCTATTGAAAATTATATGTATAAGAGAGAGTACATATATAGGCACATAGATGTGTTAACTCAAAGCAGAAGATTTCTGTTAGCATAAGAAAATCTATATATGATTTTAATGTATTATAGTATATTTAATGCAAAAATTATATTTGCATGAACTACATATTTATAGTTTAAATTTTAGAATGATTCAGAAATATGAGTCACAAAAGAGCTTCTTTAAGTATTAAAAACCTGTTGTTCTACAAAGATCATATACATGTGAACAATCACGCTTTTGAGAAAAAGTATCACTGAAATTTCCTTTATCACCTGCAAGTTTTAGCACTTATTGTTTTCCTAAGTTGAGGATTCCAAAAAATGTGAAGACAGGCTATCACTGCACAGATACATGAAATGGAACTGTAGTCAAAGCAATTATGTGCGTTTATAAATAATCATTAAAACTTGGATAACCCAGTCTATCTAGTGGAAACAAGCTAGGATAATAATGTAGCAGATGTTTTTGTGCTTTTGCTCCCACTACTATAGTCTCTCCACTCATGTTTCTCTCTACCTTCTCTCTAGACTCCTGAAAATTGTTGACTGAAAGGGATACTGTCTCTTTACAAGAGCTTAAAAATTGACTCAGAGTATGAAATTTGGCATCCTGAAGTTCCAAGAGAGTCAGATTATTAATTACATAGTTGAAATAGTTTATTGCTTTTTATACCTTATTTGGCTTTAGTAAATTAATTCATTTAACAAAACATTTATTGACTACTTAATTGACCTAGGCTTTCTTATAGGCATTGGAGGTACTGTGGGGATGAAGACAAGATATCTACTGTTATCGAACCTAATAGTCTAGCAAGAAACAGTAGATTTTAACAAATAATTCAACATATAATTTCAGAGCATAATAAGTAATGAAGAAAATTAAACAATAAAATGTTAAATGGAGAGAAATATATTAGAAGCTAATTTCAGCTGGCTGGTGGGCAGTATTTTCTGAGGAGGTAACCTCTAAGACAAGGCCTGGGGAGATAAGCCAAATCAAGCGACATGTACTCCAGGCAGAGTCAAGGCAAAGACCCAAATGTATGAATGAAGTCAGTGTGTTCTTGTAACAGATAGAAGGCCAATGTGTTTGCAGTTGGGTGAGCTAAAGGCATAGTAGTACCAAATAAAAGGTCTGCTTTTATGCTTCAAAATCATCTTTAAATGCCTAGTTGGTGCACTAGTAGATCTTGTACAAGGCATAGTAGTACCAAATAAAAGGTCTGCTTTTATGCTTCAAAATCATCTTTAAATGCCTAGTTGGTGCACTAGTAGATCTTGTACAAGAATCATTTTGTCAGAAAATTTTTTATAGTCGATATCCCTGTGACTGTCAGAACAGTTTAAATCTTGGGCCCATTAAATCATTTTTAAAGAGTCCTTTCTTTTCCATAAAACAATAATGTCATATTCTGTCAAGGAACTTCCAACAATCTAGAAGTCTGCACATGAGCTAAGGACATGATAACACATGAAAAGTCAGGGTGAAGAGGAAGCAACGTTACAATAAGAGCATAGCACAAGGACGTAGAAACTATTAAGGTAAATAATGTTTAAATCCTTACTTTTGAAAACAGTTTTCAAGGCTGTATGAGTCTGTCTCATTTAGGATATGTATAATATTTGTTTGCAATGTAAATAGTCTATGTTGATTCAATAGATAAAAATAGACAAATTTAATGAATATACACATATATTTTCCACTTGTGTCATAACATTTTCTATGCATATAAGAGATGTAATAAAGTCCATAAACTTTAGCTGAAATATATGCATTGATTTACTAATTACATAAGTTTATATGTGCCTTTAATTTTTTAAACTACTTTGAAGTAGTTTAAATTATTGTGTCCTATATTTAATGTCCTAAATTTAATTATATATTAATGAAATAAAATACTTTAACAAATATCATAAAGAGACTTGATGTACACTAAGGGCTATGTTTTTAAATATGTGCACAGTCCTTGATATTGTGGCATTTCTCATAGATTCTTACTAAACTATTCAGCTGAGAAAAAAAAAAATTAAGAAAAAGAGCAAGTGAAACTGCAGTTTCCATATGATATTGAGGCAAATCCCTGGAGGCTTGCAGAGGGAACCTTAGTGTTTTACATTTTCTGGGAGAAAAGAACAAGAAGTAGTTTAAAATCATTGAAAATCCTGCCTAGCTTCCTGGGAATTCAGTGGAGTTATTTTGTTGAGCTAGATAAATAATAAAAAAAAGAATTCTAAATAGCAGGTACAGGTCCAAGAGTTCACCACAAAGCAATTAAATGTATGCTGTTAGAACACACAACACAGCCTATGGAATAAAGTCTAATTAGGTAAGCTACTGTGATGAGAGCATCTACAGATATGTGGACAACTTTTATTTCAAAATGATTGTTTACTTCTCATATGGATAGTTGATGGAATTTACACATTTATATGTTTAATATGAATAAACATATTAATCATAAATAAAAAGATTAGGAAACAGCATTATATAAGCATGTTGGAGTATGTGCTGGTCATTAGATGATTTCTAACATAATATACAGACTTCTTTGTTTTAATTCTAGAGGGACTATTAAAAATGCCAGATGGGGAGAATTAGTATGAGATGTAAAAATAGATCAAGAAAACAGAAAAATCCCAGAAATATATTTTAGAATATGCATTAATGTTATACCTAATTTAATTTAGAACAAAAGCTAGAGGAAACTTATGCCCATAGGAAAGTCAGTAATTTGTTGCACAAAACGTGAAGGCAAAGACTATGTATATGAGTGTAAGTAGTTTTCTATGAGGTGCTGTATTTTCCTTAATGACTTAACAACCTTCCTATCTTTAGATTAAGCAGTTTTTCTTCAATATAGTAAATACTATTGTTCTTTAAAACGAACAAAAAAGCAAATCCTTTTTTTCTGTATGTAAATAGTTGAGATTGAGCTCTACTTTAGAAAAAAATGGCTTCACTGCATTTTTCTTTATAGATATATAATTTCATAAAGCCATTCCACATTTGAATGTAACTTATATTCTGACCTAACATGCATTTCAAATTACCCAGGGTATTTTGATCCCAGGATCATTAAACTATGAGAAATGGATATTATAATAGAAGAAGCAATTTAATTTTTTATTATAGTTCTCATGGCATAATACTATTATGTTAAGATGAAAATTCTGTAGATTTTAGTTAAGCCTTTGTGCGTAAGGTCCAAGAATAAGGTAATATAATAAAACACAGTCTTTCAGGAATCATTTTGCCATTAAGTTCAAAGTCCTAAGTGCTAAAAGCTTTTAAAGTTATTTTATGTTCAT
This sequence comes from Pteropus alecto, assembly GCF_000325575.1. Classification (NCBI taxonomy): domain Eukaryota; kingdom Metazoa; phylum Chordata; class Mammalia; order Chiroptera; family Pteropodidae; genus Pteropus; species Pteropus alecto. The sequence continues at coordinate 24,457,653 of NW_006494614.1, read as the reverse complement.
TATAATAAAACCCACCCATAGGTAGCATTCTCACACACCTTAAATAAAAACTAAGAAAACGGAGCTATAGCTAGACTCAAAAATAATTCTTTTTGAATAAAAATAAATAATTAGTACTTAATACCTCATAATTTATTTCCCAACAAATTTCTTGTATTGTGGATAACTAGTGTGAAAAAGTAAGGTGGGTTTTTTTTTGTTTTTTAACTTAAAAAAAAAAAATCCAAAGAGTGACTGGGCATGGCTTTAGGTGACTCTTTTATTTCTAGACACCCTAGTGGAATATTTTCCTTCCCATTTATTACTGTAATTAATAATACTTGAAGTGTTTATAAAGTATTTCTTCAGGGAAATTCAAAACCGTGTTAGTATTTTTTATACGTACTCCATGAAGCAGAAATATTTTCTTAATAGCTTAAAAATTAATCATATACAACTTAGCCTTTATTCAAGGTCACTAGTATAAACCAGTGTTAAAAACCAGGATTGCAACCTGGTTTTTACGTACAATGCACACAACTGCACCACGTTTTCCTCTCATTGAACCCTGTAAAGAAATGTAGAGAATTCATTGAATGAAAGAACTGGCATTATAATTTTGAGAGCTTGAAAGTATTATTTATCCTTTTGGAAAAGAGAAGTGAAATCAAATTCTTGACATATGTAATAGGTTCATTATAAAATATAGAAGTAAGATGAATTGAAAACCCTAAATGTATTTATTGAAAACGTTTTAATTTAGTTTGTCTATATCTATTGCCAGTCAGGCTCTGAATAGATAATGACCAGTCAGGCTTTGAATTGGAATCAGTCTAGCAAGAGGAACTGGAAGCAACACAAAGCACTACTTTCTTTCCATAACTTCTATTTCCAATTAAATCAGGAAATTCTGGTAAAACCAAAGGAACAAGAACAATCAATGAAGAGATTTTTCTCTGTTACCCATAACCTTTTAGGTTGATGAGTCCAGGCTGAGGAGCACAAAGGTCTGTGGATTACCAATCATGATCATCAGCATAATTTGAAAATTGTAGATTCAAATAATTTTATATCAGTTTTTGCCTTTGGCAATTTGTAATGGCCCCTTGTTAAGATTTTCATTGAAACTTCTCAAATTATTGGATTATACAACATTTTTAAAAATGGATTTTTCAGAAAAGTGTGGTTAATTTATTTTAGTGGTAACAGCATTGAAGAATGTGGAATGCTAGGGAAAGTTGAAACAATTTTCATTAAAATGACTTTATATTCATTCACATAGATGTAATATTTAAGTAACATAATTAAATAAGTTATAGTGAATCAAAGGAGCTGTTGCTACCACAAGTCTGGTAAAGGTATAGTTCTCAGAAGTAAATTTTACAATTAAAACTCCAGGGGATAATTATATTTTTATATTCACCCCAACCTACAGGAGTGTAGACTAATAAGTGTAGTAAGAAAATGGCTTCTGAAGAATAAAATGCAATAGAACAGTGAAAAACATAACCCAAAACTATTTAGAAAATTAACAAAAAGAAGTAAATTTGAATGTTCTTCTGGTGATCACAAAGTTTTCAAAGCATCATAATTTCAAAGTGCTTTTGTCAGCTGAATAATATGCTTGCCTTTTCTTTGTTGAATTAAGAATCCATGCCCCCTCTTTCTCTCTTGTCCCATTATTGTGTGTTCGGAGATCAGAATCATGTGGATTTCAGATTGTAATATCAGAATGGAATAAGCTTTGCAATCTAAACTTGTACTCCCAGTTCAAACAGCTGATCACCATTTAACAAAGCATGCACCATTTCTGATTATTTCATCATAAATCTAATGCCAAGCAAGCAGATGTACAAGTCTGCTTTGTTACCAAACCAAACATCCTTTTTTCACAGGAAAGTTTACCTGCATTGTTATGGCAGATGACCCACCTGCACAATTTGATTTATATGCAGGACTTGCCCTAACAGCGGCATTTGCAATATTTGCTATGTACTTAAATCAACAAAAGTGGTAATGTTTAAGAGAATGTTATCTAATATATTAAATGAATGAGAAAAAAAATGTTGTATGTGAAATTTTCTTCATATAGATCTCAAAATAATTGTATGAGACCTATAATAAAATAGATAAGTAATAAAGAGCAATAGCATTACTTAAATTCTTATGATATTCAAATAAGCCCGCATGGAAATACTACTTTGAATACTGTTCTAAAAGGAAAGTATACACATTACCTTTAGTGTATATTTATATTTCAAAAAGTGACAAAATTATATGTATTCCTATTTGTGTTTTAACCTGTTTTCTAACTCCCAACTCTAGTTTCCAACAAGACCCCTCAGGTTGGTCATTTACTTATATTTAATGTAAGTAGTGAACATTTATAAATTAAAATATATACATGCCCTCATTGTTACAAGAAAGATGGTTAAAGTATAGTTAAAAGAAGCAAACACATATGTTATATTGAAAGCAATTACCAAGTTATTTTCCAATTTAATAATCTAAATATTGAGATATTAAATCTCTATGTTTCAGAAGATTAAAGGCAATTAGATTGCATTATGGTATATGATATTATAGAAAAATTAGTCTTGTCACTGTAATGAGGTTAGACACAACTGACAGTTTTTGTGAATTTCTAATAAAATTTGGAATGAAAATTTTTTTCCAAAGTGTTAATCCCACTGTTTTATTATGATATAAAAAATTAAGCATATACACACTTGATCATTTAATTCTAATTGTATAAATGTCAATAAACCAAAGATTAGTAGGCATGTAGGCAATGCACTTGGCACATAAAATAATCACCTCAAAGTTTTATTTATAATGCTGTGAGAAGAATGATATAAAATTCATTTGTGTGCCCATTGCAGATTAAATATATATACATATGTAGTTGAGTATACCTCATAATTCCAACAAATTAGCAGTACTGTTGATGATTTATTTCCTTCTGTATTTTTTCCAAGAACTTTATTGATATATGGCTCTTTCTCAAATCAGGGATAAACTTAGGTGACTGACTTTCAAGTGTCTTCTATAACAAGCTAAATGGAGGAGTCATAATAGCTTTGTGCTAATGGTTTTGTATAACACATTTTTCAAGTTTCACTACAGGAAAAATTCTGCACTGTATGTCTTCCATGAAATCCAACATTAATTAGTTAGGATTTCGTATTGTACAAGTTGATGATTTGCATCCCTCTCATTTTTAATATGTTTTGATAGCCTTGGTAGCCCTTTTGTAGAGTCTTTGATCTTGTATCTTCTATTTTATTTCATTTTTATTTTACCCAATTTTTTTTCTGTTTCACTTGGTTTAGCTTATTTGTAACCAACTTTAAACAGGAATAGATGAAAACCTTAATGTACTCAAAGTCTAATTGTGCATACTGGACAACTTTTCCCCCTTTTAGCACCTCACAAGCCTTAAAAACAAGCTGAAAGCACTATACCTAAACACAAAGCTCTTGGTTTTCTGCCTAATTTTGTTAAAATTATTTACTTTAACTACAATATCCCCTTCTCTAAAGATAATTTATGAGTGCTAAAAGCAAATAACTATTTTCTCATATTCAGAACTACCACTTTAATATTAAAAAATAAGGAATTGTAATATTAATTTACACAATTATTTCATGCCACTCGATCTATCCACTCTGTCACTTACAGGGACTAGTGTGGATAAACATACCTAGAAAAATCTAGATAAATACACATCTTTCCTCTAATGTAAAGAGGTTCTTAGAATTGTTTTCTGATGACTAAACGACTTAATGGAAATGTGAGAGGATGTAAAAGCAAATTTAAAGCTATAAATGTTATAAGCCCTTTATATGGACTATTTACTATACAAAAGGGACCCAACTTGCTATTTTGATACTTGTGAAACTAAGTTTTCAGTCTTTTAAGGAGAAAAATTCCTATAAGGTAGAATTTTCTCTTTGAAGATCATAATGTATGGCAAATTTCAGAATAAAAGTTGGAGAATGATAAAAATGTTCTACATAATTTAATGTGAGCAACACATTTTTAGGAGAGAAACTAGATATATTTTATTATTTGTTTTGTTTGTGGAGGGCTTGGTCTGAAGTCATGGATATCTGCAACACATTTTTTTTTTAATTTCCATATGAGAAGAATTCTCTATTGTATGTTAACTAAGAAATCCAACTTTTCTTTAACATCAAATTTTCCATTGCAAAAATTGGTTATTTACATCCTTCAAGTTGGAACTATATTGTAATTTAGATGTTCTGCTTTTCTTGGCCCACATTAAACCTTTTTTATAATGTTGCCTTTACCACGTTAACTTCATCTGATTTTTTAATTAAAAAAATTTAATGTTTACATTTTTGAAGTAAAACGAAGAGCCAAAAGCACCAGTCATAAAGACCCAATCGTATGAGTCTTACTAAATGTATAACCTGTGTGATCAAACCTCAATTAAGATATAAGCAATAACATCATTCTTAAAAATTTCCTATTCCAGTCAATTCCCATGCAACAAAGGCAACAAACCACTGTTCTGAATTCTATTTCTGTGGATAAATTTTGCTAGCTCTAGAGCTTCATAGAAATTTAATTATACAGTGTGTACTCTTTGGTATATTGTGGAGTGTACCAGTAGTTCATTCTTCCACACTGTTGAATAGACTTTCACTGTATGACTATACTGTAATTTGTTTATCCATTCTCCTGTTGATAGATACATAAGTTGTTTCTAATTTTTTAAGCTAGTAGCTAGTTTTTTATTAAAAAGTAATTTTGAGAACTTTTTTTATCTCTCTTGAGTAAACAATGAAGCTAAAATTGGGTTAATGATACTTAAGTGGTTCAAAGGATAGGTTTACGATTACTTTTATAAGAAAGTGCCAAATTATTTCAAAGTAGTTATATCATCTTATGTTCCCACAAGAAAGGTATGAAAGCCCAGAGTGCTGTACATCTTCACCCCAATTTGGTATTGCTAATCTTTTTAATGTTAGTCATTCCACGGAATCTATAACTATCTCATCATAGTTTTAATTTTAACTTTCTTGATGACTAATGATATCAAGCATCTTTTCACATGCTTATGGACACTTGAATATCTTCTAAAGTGTTTAATTTTTTTTGTCCATGATTAATGTTATTTACATCTTTAGGATACAAGTTTTTTGTCAAATACATATACTAGAAATATTTTTACTGCCTTTTTATTTTTCTTAACAGTGTCTTTCAAAGTCAAAAGAAGTTTAGCATAAATATTGAAAATTATTTTTATTTTTTATTCTGTTAATGTAAATATATTTAGTTTGTTTTCAAATGCTACATAAAATATGTATTCCTGGGATAAACCCCATTTTATCAATAAATAGTTTGCAATAACTTCCTCAATATGTCTATATGGCTAGGAGCCAACTCTGATTTTTCAAACAATAATCTAGGTATTGCTATAAATATATTTTATAAATAAAATTAGTCCTGGTAATCAGTTAACATTAAAAGAAAGAGGGATTATGTTGTATACAATGTTCTGTTGATGTTTTTGACTGAATCTGTTAGAAGGCCTTAAAATCAGAGCTGATTTCCTCTTGTGGTAAAAACCTATAGATTCAGCTTCTTCCTGTGCCCATGGAATTCCATCCTGCTCATGATCTTTTCTTCCTCACTTCTATATGAATTTCATATTTACACAACCAGCTCCCACAAACCATATATGCCAATTCCTTTTAATAACAGTATCTATTTATATGCCTATCATATCTCCTTCTGGTTATTCTTCTCTGGTTAAACTCTAATTGATACATATATATATTTTATATTTTGCTAAATTAAATGTCCTAATAACTTGTATGGGATTTTTGTATCTGTGTTCATGAGGGATTGATCTTAAATTTTTTGTGTGTGTGTATTAACTTTGTCAAGTTTCGATATAAGAATTATACTGCCCTCAGTTTCTAAAAGAGGTGTTATATAATTGGTCTTGTTTATCACTTAAACATTTTATAGTATTCACCCATAAAACCACTTATTTCTGGAGTTCTTTTTATTGAAAATGGCTATGACAAATTTAAGAGCTTTATTAGACACAAGCAAGGTTTTTCCAATTTTCTATTTACCCTTATATAACTTTTGATATTTTAATGTTATAATAAATTTGTTTATCAAAATTGCACGTATTGACATTAAATTGCTCATCTCTCTTTATTACTACTGTAATGTCTGTATGATTAATAGTGATGAGTCTCTTTTTTTCTTAACTCAGTAGGTATTTGTCATATTTTATAATATTTTCAAAGAACCAAGTTTTGGCTTTTATAATTTTCAATGTTCTCTTTTTAATTGATTTCTGCTCTTATCTATATTATATCCTTCCTTTAGTTTAATTTATTCTCCTTTTCTAAATTTTGTTGGTGGAATCTTACATCACTGAAAATAGAATTTTTCTTTTCTAATATAAATATTTAAAGCTCTCATTTTTTTAAGCACTAATTTGACTTTCTCCTTCAAATTGTGATATATTTTTTCAAGGTAATGCAGTTTAAAATATTTGGTAATTTCCATTGTGATTTCTTCTTTAACCTATAGGTTATGTAAAAATATATTTGGGGGGAAAAAAGTATCCAGAACGTTAGATGGAGAGGTCTTTAAGTATTAATTAAGCTTGAGAATATTGTCCAAATTTGTTCTATTCTTACTTTTTTCTCCTGTTTTCTAAAATGATCAGAAAGAGGCTTGAAATTTTTCTACATTTGTAGATTTCTAAATGTCTCCTTTTATTTCTGTCACTATTTGTTTTGTTAGGAAATTGTTACTAGCTTTTACAATTTTATAATTTCATATCTTTGTGATAAACTGCCTCTTATTATCTTTATAAATATCTCTCTTTATAACTGATAGTAGTCCTTATATTGAAAGCTACTTTATTTGATAGTAACATAGCTATTCAACTATCTTAACCTTACTTATGTTTACATAGTATATCTTGTTTACTTTCTTTTGTTTGTTTTCAACTATATCTACCTTATATTTAATGTGGGTTTCTTGTAGATAATATATACTTTGGTCTTGCTTTTCTAGCCTATCTGATAAAACACCTCCTAATTCTAGTCTTTAGTCCATTGACTTTAATTTATTAACATGTTTAGTATAAATATAATATTCTGTAATAATTCATTTAATGTTCTTAGTTCACTTTTTATTTTTTTTTTGTTTTAGTTTTGTTTCTCAAGCACAGGTCTACATTATTTTTAATATCAGACATTAAAGAAGCTAAAATTTTTGTTAGACTTATTAAATCTCATCTTAATCAAAAAGTCAAATATTTCACAGGAGAAAATAAACAAAATATAAAGACAAAGCAATAAAGGGAGTTTCGTATGCAGTTCTGTATGAGTAGTATCCAATAGAAAACAATACTGCTACCAACTTATAAATGATTAAACAATATTTAAATTAATCAAAGATCTATGTTGCCCTTATTCAAAACAAAATAATTATTTCCCCTTTCTTTGTTGCAATTGGTTATTTTCTTGTCTCTGCAGCTAAAAATGGATCCTTATAGAGAGAGTGAATATCTTTTCCCCGCCCCCACATTAGGACACACAAAGCACCTTGTTAGTGCTCAACATATTATTTGTTGAATTAATAAAGTAGGAAATGTAGTTTCTCATGAGCATCTTCAGGCTGAGGTATGAAAATGAAACTAATTTTACTTTGCAACATTTCTCTCCAGAATAGTAAAGGATTTGTGGTTCCTCTAATCTTTTGTGCATAAAATGTCTCAGTTGACGTAAATTTATTATCATTTGCTATTGGTACATCATTTTTTCTGTTTTAGGATCTCAGAAAAAAATATTGATAGTCTCACTCTAACTTGATTCCTTTATGTCAAGCTTGCCTTTGTGATATATAATTATAGTAATAAACTACAAAACCAATTTATATTTTTATGAGGCTTTATGGTATAAAGCATTGCACACATATTATTTAATCTTCATAACATTGTATAATCATTGCTGCTAAGAAGAAATATAAAACATTGGAAATAAGATAGAAAGATTACCACATGTTCTTTCAATGTCATACTAGAGCATCGTTTCACCCAAGAATTATTGAAATCTCTAGTGTAATAAACCTTTTCTGACATGCTTTTTATTACTTACCAGAGTCCAAAATGTCACGTTACCTTGAAGATTTTGTCTGATAGAGATACGAGCAATTTTTGTCTGATTGAAATTATAACCAAAGATTATAGTTTTAGCGCCCTTAAGGATATTATCCAGGATTGTGTATAACCTAGAAATCCAAATTTCTTTTTGCTCAGTGCATATCAATTCCTTAAATGCCCTTTGAATCAGTTTACTATCCTACTTCCCTAATTAATGAGTTTAATAAAACTGTGACATATACTTTATCTGTATCATACCCAATTTTTACTCTTCTTGAAAAATTAGCTTTCTCGAGTTGATCACAAAGAAAGTAACACTGAAGAGCTATTACATGCAAAAATGAAATAGGGGTACATTAATTCTTAGAGGACAATTACTCACAGGTCACAGAGTTCTCTAAAAATTGAAAATGTAACTAGCACTTGCCTATGGGAAAATGTGTAAGTAGTACAAGACTACTAACAGTAAAGTGTGTAGGGTAGGGAGAGAAGTACAAAGTCTACCACGCTGAGCCATCATTTCATTTCTCCTTTACAAATTTAAGATGAAATATATATGATGTCCGGACACATCATTATAAAGATGAAGAAATGACTGTCTGATGAAAGAGACATGAACAATTTAATAATCATAAAATCGAAAACAAAATCCAACCACGGTGAAGTGAGTCTTTTACGGCAACATATAAGATGGGTCTTATTTCTTATCTATTTTCTACTCTATATCTTTTGATTGGAGAATTTAATTTAGTGCATTTAAAGTAATTATAAATATGTATGTACTTATCCTCATTTTGTTCATTATTTTCTGGCTATTTTGTAATTACTCTGTTCTTTTTTTTCTCTCATTCTCTTTCTTTGTTATTTGTATTTGTTATAATTTTTAGAGAAGTATGCCTAGATTCCTTTTTCTTTATCTTTTGTGTATGTACCATAGGTTTCCATGAAGCTTACATATAACAGTTTATAAGTCTATTTTAAGTTGAAACAACTTAACTTTGCATGTATTATAAAGCTTTACATTTTTACACCACACCCACATGTTTTATGTTTTAATGTTAGATTTCACATCTTTTAATTTTGCATATCCTTCATTTTGTAATTACCATTTTTGTCTTTTAACTTTCATTAGTTATATGTGATTAATCTACCACCATTACATTGTTATTCTAAATTTTCATATATTTTCTTTAATAGTGATTTTATACTTTCATATGTTTTCTTGTCACTAATTAGCACTCATTCTTTCACCTTGAAGAGGTTCCTTTAACATTTCGTCTATTGCTGCTTTAGTAATAATGAGCTCCATCTTTTGCTGTCTGGAAAATCCTTTCACTCTTCTTTAATTCTGAATGACAATTTTTTTTCCGGTAAAATATTATTGTTCAGATGTTTGTTTTTTCTTTCTTTTTTTCTGCACTTTATATCATGCTATTCCCTTCTGGGAGTGCAAGGTTTCTGTTTAAAAATTTACTGGTAGTCCGATGGCAGCTCCCTTGTACATAACAAATTGTTTTTCTCTTGTTGCTTTTAAGATTCTCTTGTTTTAACTTTTGACATTTTAATTACACAGTGTCTTAATGTTATTAATAGGTTCAGAGACTTTAAGTGAAATGACATATAACAACAACAAATTTACCATAGGCTAATTGACATAAAAAAGAGTAAAGTTCTACAGAATCTCATCAACATTATAACCAAATGACATTGAACAAAATGATGTTATTTGAGAACCAACTGTAATGTGACTTAGTGGAGGTTTCTTTGGTTCATCTTATTTGGAACCCTTCACGTATTTAGATGTCTGTTTTTCCAGGTAAGGGAAGTTTTCAACCATTACTTCTTAAAATAAATTTTCTGACATTTTTTCTTTCTCTTTGCCATATGAGACCCATATAGTATGAATGTTGGTATTCTTTTTGTCCATTCTCATTATTTTAAACTCTTAAACAGGAAAATCGCTTTTATCCATTTCATTAAATACTTTTTCTGAAGTTTAATCTTGTTCTTTTATATGGAACATATTCTTTTGTTTTTTTCATTTTCCCTGGCACAGTGTTGATTTCTAATCATTAGACGAAGAAGCTACCTCTTCAACTCGTGAAAGAGTGACTTTGTGTAGAAAATACAGCTTGTTGTTCAACCATGCCCTAGTTCTTGTCTCTCAAATCTATGTGATTTTCTAAGCAACCTATTTTATTTTTAATGTTTCCCAGTAGTTGAGGGTGTGCCAAGATTTTTTATTGTCCTAGAGAGGAGGATGTCAGTCAGCACCTAGATTCAGGCCAGTTGGAAGCCAACCACTCTAGCAGCAACTTTTAAAGTACAGGCATATCTCAGATATAATATGGATTCAGTTCCAGACTGCCACAAAAAAGCAAATATCGCAATTAAGCAAGTCACACAATTTTTTGGTTTCCCAGTGCATATAAATTTATGTTTACACTATACCGTACTCTATCAAGTGTACTTTAGACATAATAGAATTATGTCTAAAAAGCAACATATATACATTATTTAAAACATTTTATTGCTAAAAAATGCTAACCATAATCTGAGCCTGTTGGGAAAATGACGTCCATATACTAGCTCAACACAGGTTTGCCACAAACATTCAACTTATAATAAGTTGAATTATCGTGAAGTGCAATAAAGTGAAGCACAATAAAATGAGCCTGTATGCATATATGTGTATACATTGCTGTAGGACTTCAAGAAGAAGTCTCGCTGGCCATCAAAGCCCAGTGATCTATAGGTGTCCTCTGGGGCACTTGTGAAAACTGAGGCAGACAAGCGTATAAGTTTCTTTCCAAAAGATGCAGGCAAGCTGTAGCCAGGCAGAGGGAAAGCATAAAGATGGCACAAGACAGATGGAGTGAGGTAGAGGAAGAGTACAATAATGGTGACTGTCAGCCCCTGTCCCTGGAGATTATCCCAGGAGGCTCCTAGTATGTTAATTAGATGTCTATCTCTCAGGCTGCTACTTTAAGATAAGCAATTACGCCTCCTTTACATAACCTCTGGGCCTTCTCAGTCCTCTGTCTCTGTAGTGGTCCCCGGGCCTAATGAGTATGAGCACTCAAGCCCTAAGAATCATTTCTCAGTTTGTGATAGCTTTATGCATCTTGTGAGCACAAGTCATGTAGGTTGTTAAAGCTATTGTTTGGGGGACTTGTCTGTCAGGTGCAGGTCTTAAAAGTTGGGGTACCCAAAGTGGGATTCAAAACTTCACACCTTGGAGAATCTCTAGGTTTTTGTTATCTCCTGATTGTGGATCACACTAGGAGTGGGATTTATGGTGATTGTGTCATAGCCTCTCCTACTTGCTTCATTGTGGGGTTTTTTTCTTATTTGTCTAAGGTGTAAGAGTGACTCAGCCAATTTTTAAGGGTCTTTTTTAGAGGAAATTGTTTTATATGTAGCTGTAGATTTCATGTATCTGTGGGAGGAGGTGATTTCAGAATGTTTCTGTCAATATCTTGAAGCAGAATCTCTCTTTGTATTCTTAACAGCTTACTTCAAGGATTACAATATACATTCACAAATTACCACTTTTCTCTTAGAATTAATATTATACACCTTCAATTAAATTGTAAGAAATTACATTTTATGTGTATAACTTCATGAAAGTGTAAAAACTTCTACTTATATCCCCATTTTTATGTGATTTGTCTTCATACGGTTAACATATACACCAAAATACAATTTTGTAATATTTTAAGGAACCAGTTGACTTTTAAAGAATTAAGGAAATAAAGATAGTCTTTTATCTTTAACCACTCATTTTCCATTTCCAGTGTGTTTTATTTCTTCCTGAAGACCTGCATTTCTTCTGGTTTCTCTTCAACCTGCAAAACTTTTTATAGTGTTTCACTTATGCAGATCTGCCAGTGATAAATTCTTTCAGCTTTTATTCTTATAAAAATGACTTCATATTATGTTTGCTTTTGAAGAATATTTTTGTTTGATATGGATTTGAAATTGCCAGGTTTTCTTTTATCTTGTTTTGTTTTTCAACATGTTAAAGATAATGCTCCATTTTTTTCCAGACTTCATTGTTCCTTAAGAGAAGTCCACTGAAATCTGTCATTACTTTTCTGCATACAATGCATTATTCTTCTATAGCTAGTTCCAAGAGTTATCCTTTACCTTTAGTTTTTAGCCACTTGACCTTTTATATATCCTACTTTCAGTTTGTGGAGAATCTAGAAGATATAAATTCATATTTTCACCAAATTTGGAAAAAATTTATCCAATATTTTCTCAAATATTGTTGTTCTTTCTAATTTTTGGATTCAAATTACATATATATTGCACTGCTTAATAGCATTCTACTTGTCACAAAAGTGTATTTACTTTTTTGTCATTTTTTTCCTCTTCTTCAGATTGGATAGTTTTAATTGGCCTTTTCCATTTCATTAACTCTTTTGTCATCTCCATTCTGAGGTTAAGCCCATTACATAAAATTTTCATTGTATGATACAATTTAGTTTTTAAAAAATCCACTTAGTTCTACATTATTGTTTCTATTTCTTTACTGAATATTCATCTGCTCAATAATTGATATTTCTCTTTAAATTCTTAAAATAATTCATTATACCTGGTTTTCTTTTTATCCTAACATTTATCTCATCTCTTGTTCTGTTTCCTTAACAGTATTTTTTTTTTCTTGATAATGGGTTACATTTTTCTGCTTCTATATCTGTCCAGAAATTTTTTAAATTGGATATTGGACATTGTGGATTTTATATTGTAGAGTTCTGAAACTTGGAAGTGTATTGATTTGTTTGATAAAAGGAAGTTAAATTGTTCTTGTTCAACTTTAAGGTTTTCATGTTATGCCTCTTTTTAAGATAGTTCCATAGTAAGCTGAAACTGTTAATAAGTCTCCCTCACTTGGCAGGACTCAAATGCCAAACTCTGTCTTCCTTATAACGGGCAGCAAAAATTTCTCCTCAATTTTAGAGCCTTCCAGCTATACTATATTTTACAGGGTATCTTGGAGTCTCTTCTTCTCATGTGAAGTTCAATAGTCCACAAAAGATTTTAGCATAGCTTATATACAGATATTGGGACTCTCCAAGCTGTATATCTCTTATAATTTCCCTTGTCTTCTTAATGCATAGCTACTCAACGGCCCTGTACTCCTTCCTCTGATACCTTGTTCTAACAGTAGTTTTGAATTCTGTTTATGTTCTGTTATACCCCCACCTTTCCAATAGACTTGAGAATGCCCTCTAGGAAAAGACAAAGTCAAGTTCTCACCTAGTGTGCATCCAGTCTTTTAAGAGTTGAATCTTCTCCAATTTCTACCTGCTTTCATTTACTCATCAGTGATTTTGAACAGTTAGAAGTTTTTGTACTTTCTCCAGTGTTTATAGTTGTTATCTGCAATATGGCTTGTCCAATATAAGTAGCTCTGGTGTTGCTGTAACTGGAAACCTTATTAGATGTATTTTCATTTTACTTTTTTGTTTTGTTTGGTTCATTGTAAATTAAATTTAAGTAGTAGTGGAGGAAAGTAAAGGAATGAGTAGAGTAGCAAAAAGGATCTTACAGAATAATAATTCTTGACTGTAGTATGTAGGATGTGACTCTACTTTCAAACCTAATTTCTTTAGCATAATCTATTATACTTTTAAGAATTAACACATGTATGAATAATGGTTTTATTTTGAAATCATGGAATATTGTGCCTGGGTCAATGCGTTGCAGAGCCAAGCCCAGGGAGATGTTAGATACCACCTGAGTTTTTGCTGAAATCATTAAGAAGGATTTAGTCTTGCATAAATGATGGAAGTGGTGATTCAATGCAATTTTATCTAATGTTATAAGGCAGAGAATGCAGGATGATATTTTTATTTTATATATTGCACAATACCTAGGCAGATAGGGTAGCAGGTTATTCAAGTTAACAATTTTGACTATTATTATGACAGCAGGGTAGGTATAGAACTTCAGTCTCTCAAACAAAAGCAATATAAGCCCTGAGTATTGTAAGAATTAACAAACTAAAACATGTAATTGGGAGGTATATGCTGACGTTTATATTAATGATCACAAACCACCCGTCCAAAAGATTAATTTATTAGATACTTGGCAGTATTCCTTGCTGCTAAATTACCCTAAGGAGACTTTATGTAACTCAGGTTTTTATAAATAAGACAATGCAAGCAAATGTGCAATCATATTATAGACAAAACAATAAGTTAACACTGACTCTAAAAATTAGAGTCATAAAAGTCAACCTTTCCTTATTATTTGCAAAATAATTATAGGAACTTTTTCCTTGATAAGATTCAAAGCTCATAGATGATGGAGAATATCAGCCCCACTTAAAAGTATTTCTATTAAAGTGGATGGGCTTTCTTCCTAAGACAATAAGTCAGGCTTCTAAAAACTTTAAAACAAACAATTTTGATATTTCATGTCTAGTAATCTAAACATATGACTTTTTCTTACAGCCATACAATATGCATAAAGGTAATGATTAAGTGTATGGATTCAGGATCCAAACTCCATGGACTTGAACCACTTCCTTGTGGTCTGAGATTAGGCAAATAAATTACTCTCTGTACCTCAGTTTCCTATCTATAAAATGATGAAAACAAAAGTCTCTACATCAGAAGGTTGAAGTTACAATTAAATGAGTTAATAAATATATAAAGCATTCAGAGCGATCGCTAGCATGTCAAAAGTACTATACAATTATAGGACTTTGAACTGCGTGAGTCCATTTACTGTATTTTTCAATACACAGTTGGGAATCCACAGATGTGGACAACCTACTAGAGTTATATGCAGAGTTTTGAGTGTGTGGGAGCTGACATCCTAGTCTTTATGTTGATCCAGGGTCAACTGTATTACAAATATTATAATTTTCTTAAAGATTTCAAATAGTAACTGATTTTAGTTTACCATCTTCCAAAGATTTAGAAAGTCATGAGACACCTGAAAAGATCATGTCATTATGTGTATTCATCTATCTAGAATCTTCAAATTCTATTTAATAATTAATAGTAAATATTTTCATAGCTCCTCAGAAAACTAATCTTTGCTGAAGAAAAAGAGGGTTCATACATTGATTCTTTCAATGTTTGTCGAATGCCTGCTCTTAAGCAGTGAACAAAATGGACCCCAAATGTCTACCTCATAGTGTTCACATTCTAACAGGAATTCAGAAAATAAATATGAGTAAAATATACAGTAATGTATGCTAAGAGGAAAAATAGAAGAGAAAGGATATAGGAAGTGTTTGGAGTTTGAGTAACTGTAATTTTAAACAGCCAGGTTGATGAAGAAATGTTTATTTTACTACTGATTTTATGTCAGTTGTCATCCATTCTGCTTTGTTATATATGGATTCATAAAGTAACTTTTTTTTGGTTCACAGCACAATCTTTAAATTAAATCTGGTTAGTAGTTGCCAGATCTTGAAATTATTAAGTATAGATTTGTATAATTACTTAATTTCTCTAGGTTTAGTTTCTCATTTTTCCAAAGCAGGATAAACATAATATATACAGTTGTGACAATCAAATCAAATAGAGATTGAAAAATTCTTTGGAGATCTCTAACTGAACATATACTACTACTTCCTGGAGAACTCCAACAGTTTTCTCTTGCGAAGGGCCTAGTTATTCATTTTATTTAACAAGCCGTTATATTTTAATAACTGTTTGATAGAGACGATTCTAAGTATTTTAAAAATAACAACTCACTCAATCCTCATGACCACTCATTAAGTATCTATTATTCTCATCTTAAAGATGACAAAACAGCCACAGAAAGGTTAACAATGTAGTCCAAGGCGACAAGACTAGAAAATAATAGGGAAACTATTGTAAATAAGTTTTATTAATGTCTATATTATTCTTCACAGTTAGGAATGAGACACACACTCATCTTGGCTGACCAATTAGGAAAATGCACCATATCCTTCCTGCTGACATAGTCCTAGGCCAGGGCACAGGACCTGTTGAATACAGCTTTAGTGGGATTTGAGTGCCCAGTCAAGTTCCTCTTGCTTTGTGTATTCCACTGATTTGTTAACGTAATAAACATTAAACCTGTAGAAAATTTTTATGAGTTTGAGCCAAACTGACAACACTTGCCTGGGAGTAGGATCTCAAATGCTCCAAAGAATGGAAGTTTCACAGATTATTTTATACATTAGAATTAAAGGAAAAGACATAAGGAAGTTGCATGAAATATACTGGTGGTAGATTAAAAAGTCAGGAGAAAGCAGAGTGGGAAGCTCTATGATTGGCTAAAAGGCAAAATGAGAAACATACCTTTTTTACATTGGTGGGTGCAGGACACTTAATTATTAACTTTTACAGCACTTATGTGCTGTAAATAGAGATGGTATGAGGGCTTCTGCATTCTCTTGCTCTGGTGGATTTGTGCTCTGGTACCTGCAGTTTTGCTTTTGAGGGGTAGGAAAATAAAATTACTGACATTCAAAAGTATGTTGTCCTAGATGCACAAGAACAATGGACAAAGTTAGCATGTCATCTCTAAGGTAAAAACTGACCTTTGCTAAGGAAGCTTTGGGCCTGAGACGTGACGACCCATTATGACCTATCCAGTTAAGAATTTGTGATCATACCATCCTGTGTGGTTACTTTTGGTCACTGATATTGTCAGGCCTGCCATGTGCCCCTCCCCCAAGCTTGTCAGATTTATTGCATAGCCCTTTATTTGTTCACAGATTCTTAGTAAAATTTTGCGTGGTCCTAGGGACCCTCCCCAATCACCCGCCATTTAGTGATCTTTTCTTTTTGTGAAGACATAAATAGTAATACACTTGATCCTAAACAAAGTATGCCAAATGTTAATGCATCCTGTAATTTTTTGTTATTCTTTATTTGGAACAAGAATTATGTTTGCACTAGAAGGAGAATGAATAACAAAAGCAAATTCTCTGCTTAAAGTTCCTTGTGTTTAAGCATTTTGCTGGTTAATTATTTTGAATCTATGTCTCTCCTATTTAGGAAAAGTCATGCTCTTGTGTTTAAGGTCAAGTAACATCAACGGGGTGAGAAATAATACCTATTAGAAATAATATCTATTACTTAAACAAAATCTATTAGGAATAAACCCTGGGGAGCCTGAAGGAAGAATTGACCACCAGCTACTATCTCTTCCTTTTCTGTCAAGGAGAAAGTTTTCCAAAGTTGCCACTGCCCCACCTAGGCCAGTAGCTCTGAACTTTGCCTGCATATTACAGTATTATGGGATACATTTGTTTGTATCATGGCAAACACCATACTGTTTAAATAGAAATTCTGGGGATGGAGCCTGAGCATGAGCATCTTTCAAAAATTCCCCAGGTCATTCTATAGTTCAGTCAGAGCTGAGAATCACTGATTGAGGATAAAAGGCCTGGTAAGCATTGTCGCCAATCCTAGACTGGAGCCTTCTTTAATTAGAGCCTCTCACCTTCAGCTGCTGTACCATGAGAAGTCCAGAAAATATCAACATATTATTTGTTGAGAATTGCTTATTAGGGAGTAAAATATTTGCTCTAACCCTTTGACCAGTCCCTCCCCTGGTGTCCTAAAATTCTAGCCCATAGTAATTAGAAAGATCAAAGAGTCATCTAGTCTAAATAAAAGAGACTAATTTCCTATAACCAAGTTTTTAGCTCAATGCTTGGTACATTATATGCCTGCAATAGTAATAGTTATTAGCAGTTCCACAGAAAATTTCTCTCAAATTTGTATAGTTTTTTAAATTTATTGATATGACATTGGTTAATAAAATTACATAGGTTTCAAGTGTACAGTTCAATAATACATCATATGTATATTATTGCTTTGTGTACTTACCATGCAAAGTCAGATCTCCTTCTGTCACCATATATTTGACTCTCTTTACCCTTATCTACCTCCTACCCCTTTCCCTCTGGTAATCACCATTGTCTATGTCCATAAGTCTCTGTTAATCTTGTTTCTTTGCTGCTTTCAGTTTTATATCCCACAAATGAGTAAAATAATATGGTTCTCAACTTTTTCTGACATTTTATTTAGCATGATAATCTCAAGATTCACTCATACTTTGTTATTAAATAATGATGACTATGTAAAGCATGGATGACTCCTTTATGTCTTATTTACCAACTAAGAGGGAAATTGAAGGGAGCCAGTTACGCCATACTACAGTTGTTCACTGTAGGATATGTTTTTTACATAATATGTTTGCTTGTTTGTATCATGATTGATTTTGAAATAAGATCATATAGCCTGATAGATGAATACATAAATAACATATTAAGGCCATGTCGTTAAATATTTATTAAATCATGGAAGGCCAAAATTACAAGTGGCTTCCTATGAGTATATTTTTTAGAGGGGGTCCCACTGTTGAAGGGAGAGTTTTTGCTGTCTTAAACAAAGGGTTATTATCTAAGTCATAACAGTTAATGGTCATATCTGGTAGTTTGGAAGACAGCATTAATATAGATCACAAAGACCAAATAAAATTGAAACATATCTCATTTGACTTCACATTTTATAAAACAGCCAAACAAAAAATGTTTTTATGTATGTTGCAATTATCATAACATCTTAATGCAATTGCATTTTAAAAATATGAACTATTCCTCAAAATCAGTAATGAAAATAAAATTCTGCATACTAAAAATAGAAAAAAAATTAAAAGTTATATGAGTATTAGGGTTCTCCAGAGAAACAGAACTCAGAGGACATATCTATCTATATATAGATATGTAGATATACACAAGTCCAGAGATCTCCAGGTGAAGGTGGAAGGCTGAAAGCACAGAAGAACCAATGGTTTAGTTCTAGTCTGAATCTGAGGGCCTGAGAACTGAGAGTTTCATTCCAAAAGCTGGCAGGCTAGAGACCCAGGAAGAGCAGATGCTTAGGTCCTAAGGCAGGAAAATGCCAATGTCTCAGATGGAAAACAGTAAAGTAGAAGGTATCCTCTCAAGTGTGGGATGATCAGACATTTTTTTCCCATTCCCACTTTCAACTGTTTGAATTGGCACAGAGCCATCTTCTTTACTCAGTCTACCAATTTAAATGTCAATCTTACCCAGACACACCCTCAACATGTTTCAAACCTCTTAGCTTCTTCAGAAAACAGATATTAAATCTGCCACTAGACTCAAAATCAAGTAGTCAGCCTTTGGCCCCATTCCAGTATATAATGGAACAAATTTTAGACCTCTCCCAGAGTAGTTCTTGTTCTAGTCCAGAGACGTAGGCTACTATAGTTAGATGTTAATAAAAGATCTTAATGCAGTGTAGCAAAGTACAAGAGGAGCAAGTCTTGGTGTGTAAGCCAAATGGACCAGCTATCTGTTGTCTGGCAGCTGTCAGGAAGAAATAGCAGAGAATAGAATTATAAAGTATGGTTACACTTGCAGAATTTAAAAAAAAGTCATTTTTTCAGAAGACTTTAAGAAAACCAGAGTTACAGTTAAAGTAAATGATGTAAGATGAAAAAAAAAATGTAATTCAAGAATTTAGTGAAAACTCTATTATCTCAATCCAGTTAATCCAACAATGTTCTTCTGTAATAAAATTGTAACCTCCATCATTTACTATTCCATTAAACGAGTAGTCTGGTCTGATTATCTCAACACATAATTTAGAATTTAAGTCTCTAATTGAATCCTTATATCGTTACTCAAGGCAGGTGTATGTTGAAGTGAGCAATAGCATATGGAAGATAATAAGCATCCTTACTTGAACTAATTCCTCCAGGGTAATTTTATTGGTGATCCACAGTTGAGGTAATGTTTATGATTGGTTGTAGTCAATGAAATTAACTAAATGCAATTTATTTCTAGTTTGGACAATTTTGTTCAGAATTAAAGTTAAAAAACACTTTTACTAATTTAATCTGTTGTATAAGGAAAGTATGGATAAAATATCAACTTTCATTAACATAAAATAAATGCTAACCAGAAAGCCCCAAATATATGTGCATTACATATAGGATTTTTATTCTATTCTCATAATCAGTTATACATAATGCATAGTCCAAATTTTTATCTTTCAAAGCAGATTTCTGTTAAAAATTTAAAAGTCAATAGTATAAGAGAATTTTATTGGAGTCAAACTAATGATCATAAACTATATTAATGTCACTCTCCATACAGCTTGAATATTTTTAGGTGACTAGAATTGGTAGTTACCCACTTCCAACAGTGTAGAGAGTGAACCATTGTGAAAGTGAATCATACCTAGTGGCTCTACACCAAAATATTAAACCTAAATATCAATGAAAAGAAGTAAAACAAGTAATTGATTCTGGAAAGCTTGAAGAATATGAAGGAATTTGGTGTCAAAAAGGCAAATATTTCATAAATGGAAAACAAACAAAGCAAAAAAATAGAATCAGAATTAAATTTCTATTTAAGATCTAGAGCTCAATATATACTGGTAAACATTAAACATATAAATAATAAAGATATGTGTAAGAATATTTTCTACAGAAGTGACGTCATAAAAATGGCAAAATAGGATACTCAAAAAACTTTTTCTTCTACTGAAACCATTACAACCTGGCAAAGACTGAAAATCAGTTTGTTTGTTTGTTTGTTTGGAACTCCAGAATCTAATCCAAAACTTTCATCAACCAGAGGACTGCTGAATGAAATAAAGGGCAGCTAGTAGTTTGAAAGACAGCATTAGTAAGAGTTTGTGACATTTTTAGTAAGAGTTTGTGACATTTTCACTTACATGCCTATCTCCCATTCTCCAACATGTTGATGGTGAACATAGAATGTTAGCCAGTGTTCCTGGTACAGATTGCTGGTTCCAGAAGGCTAAAATGTACCTTTTTCTTAAAATGCTGTGGTTCTACATTTTGATATGTTTGTAGTTCCCTCCGGAACCAGCACAGAGGTTGGCCTTTATTTTGTCCTCTCTTTCTTGCTTTCCTTGGGCTGGAGCAACTTTCCAGGGAACCACATCTGTTGAAAGGTCCAGAGATATATATGTAGTTTGGATATGGACAGCAGACAAGGAAAGTAGCAGAAAGACACAAAAGGCTGAAGAGAAAGTAGAGGAGGAAATCTCTTGAGAAAATAAGAGCTGGAAGGCCTCCAGATATGCTGGGGCAAGAGGAAATGAAATGCACATGCCCAGAGAAGACCTGAGAGAACCCTCTTGCATCTTTGGTGGATATATGGACTTCGCGTAAAGAAGAGGCAAAAACAAAAATGCAAAGTCTTACAAAATGGTAAAGACAGAGCTATAGATGACCTGACACAGCATTGAAGGACAGTCCAGCTCACAGCCAAGCTACAAAGACCAGGTAAAGTAGTATTTTCTCTCTCTTTTTAGGCTCAAACATTTAAGGAAATCCTATAATTTCTCTATAAGCTTAATGGTTGACTCCTAAGACAATGAACAGAGACTTCAGTGGCCATACATGATAAGGAAATACAGACTTTGCAAAAACCTAAAGGAAACTATGGACAAAGACTGAAGGAAATTAATAAAACGATTTATGGACAAAATGAAAATATTGATAAAATATGTTATTAAGAGGAACCAAATATAAACTGGAGCTGAAAAGTACAATAACTGAAATTAAAAATTCACTAGAAAGATTCAATAGGGGATTTAAGCAGGCAGAAAAAATCCATGAACTTGAAGATCAGACCATTGAGTATAAAGAAGAAAAGTAAACAAAAGGACTTGTGGGAAACCATAAAGTGTGCTAGCAAAAGTATTATGGGAGTCCAAGAAGGATAGAGTGGGAGAGAGACATTGTTCACTTTAAAATGTATAATTTTATGTTATATAAATTTCATCTCAGTAAAAAAAAAACAAAAAAACAAAATATTTTTACAGCTGCTATTTTCCAGGACACCTGACCAATAAAATCTAATTTTGAAGAAAATACTGACAAACTAAAATTGAAGAACTTTCTCCAGAATAATTGGCATGTAATCTTTCAAAATACCAAGATTATGAAAGTCAAGAGAAAACGGAGGAATTCTTTCAAGTTGAAGGAGACTAAAGAGACATGACAAATAAATGTATTATATCATTTTGGAGTGAAATGTTTGCTATAAGTGACTTTATGGAAACAATTAGATGTTTCTGAATGGAATCTATGGATTATAATTTTAGTGTATCAGTGTTAATATCTTAATTTCGATTTTTGTATTGTGGTAATGTAGCTGTTCTTTTAAATGCATACTAAAGTTTCCAAAGATGATGGAATATAATGTCAGCAATTAAGAGAGAGAATATTTTAAAATGCTAACAATGAAGTCTAAAGGAAGGGAATAAAAGATGTTTTTTGGGCTATTCTTTTCCTACCACCTTAATTAATGCATGTATTCCCAAGTTTCATCAATCTAAATCTACTGATCTCTGTAAATATGCTTACCTTTGCAACTCTGTTCACTTTCTTGGTTTTAACCACTGTCTTGATTTTAATGACTTACGAATCCATACATTTACTTTAGGACTTGTTCTTTAGTATTCCACTTATCTAATTCCTTGGATACATCGTCACTTCAAAATTAACATGATTTATTCATTGATTAAACAAATATTTACTGAATTTCTATGTGGCAGGTATAATGTCAGGCACAAGAATATATTACTGAACTAGATCGTTAGTGAGCTGAACTTTCACAAAGATAAGTCTTGTTATATTATTTTCAAGGCTTTCTTTGCTAAAATCTATACCCTAGAATGTCATCAAGACATCCAGGAGTTAACCTAGTTTTCATGCTTTATCATCCTCTTCATGCATTTTATTACAAAGTTGTGCCAATTTTATTTCCTAAATTTTATTTCTACTCCCATCCCTATTTCTGCCATAATTTGCTATTAACTCTCCATCTGAACTTTCTCTGCAACCAAGAATGGCTTCTGTTACTAGAATCTTGCCTAGCTTAAATCTTTCACATGCTGATTTATTTTAACTAAAAATTTAGTCATATTCATCTGCTTAAATAATGCATTAGGTCTGTTATATAATGTTTATAATGTTAGTTTAAACAGAGAATGCTTTGTCTCTTTCAGA
>NW_006494614.1:24428697-24434189 GCF_000325575.1 Pteropus alecto | reverse complement strand
ATCACTTTCTTAATTATGCCTTTCTTCACCACCTTTTTTAAACTTTTACACAATACACACATTCACTATCTCCTCTATAACTTTACTGCTCATCTTGGTTCTAATCTTATTAAATATTCTATATAGTTTATTTATTTCTCTTTATTGATGATAGTCTTCTTCTCCCTAGAGTATAAGCTCCTCGAAAACAGATTTTTGTGTTTTAAATATTGTTGAATCCCCAGTGCTTAGAACAGTGCCTGATATATGATAAACACTTAATAAATATTTGTCAATTAAATTACTAAGTGAATTTCAAGCAAATTTTAAATGTAAAGCACTTAAAGACTGTTCTGCAGAGTGCAGAAGAAGGGCAATGATTGTTCCAACCCCAGTCAATAAAATCATCATGACACTTTGTTTTTTCTAAGAACCTTAAAGCCCCTGTCAGAGCTTATTAATATAATACCCAAATCCCTACATCTTCTTTCTTCTCCATGGCTCATACTCCAATATCTATAAATAAACGTAGGGCTTCTTCTTTCTTCTCCATGGCTCATACTCCAATATCTATAAATAAATGTAGGGCTTCTTATATTTCCCTGTACTACCCAGGATGCTTCATGTCCCATATGTTAGCCCATGCCCAGCCTGTGTTCCCTTTCCAAATACAGTATTTATATTCATTTATTTTTTTTCAAGTTTTACCCTGGCATCATTCCAAACTTTTTGTACTGTATACTATGCTATACAATCTACTTCTATGATAATGACACTGATATCAATGTAGATATATCACTTAAAATATTATATTTTTTTGTTTTAATTGCATATTATATTCAAAATGAGGGCCTAATTCATTACTTGACATCTGATAAGTGTTAAACATTTTTAATAGATCTAAAACAATTGACTTTTACAATACACAAAATACTGTTGATTATAAGTGAAATATCAATATTATAGTGTCCCTAAAGCTGAAAGATTTAGACTAGAAGTATTATTAAAGCACCTTTTGATGAAAGGAGCTATAATTTTGTATTATTTCTTCTTCCCCAGGCTGAGAGAGATAATAAAGAAACACTTAAATTATTGAAAATGTACTATGTGGCAAGCATTGCTAGGTACAATATGTATATGGTATCTTAGTCAAAACTCTTTAAAAGTCAGTATTTTTACTTATTTCCTAAATACAGATAAAGTGAACTTCTAAGATATTAAATATTTTGACCAAGGCCATGCAACTAATAAAAATCAGGGCTGGAATTTTGATCCAGATTTATCACATTTCAAAGCTATTAACATTTCCACCTTCCAAAAAAAAAAAAAAAAACTAATAGCAGTAGTAACTTAAGATAATTAAATTTCTACTTAATGTGCAATGTTTCATTTATTCCTCATAAAAATCTTGTGAGGTAAAGTAATCTTGCATCAACATCATCTCCATTTTAAGGATTAGAAACTAAGTTAAAGATATTAAATGATTTTTCCTAGAGAACAGAAATTTACCTCATTTGTTTTGACTCCAAAACATGTATTCTTATAAATATATACATAAATAAATAACAGACTTTAGTCTTTTTGAGAAAACAATTTGTAGGCCCAGAAACAAATGGCAAACAATTTGATTCAGATAATTATGACAACCAAATTTCAGTAAGGGTGGAGATAATGGTATTTTATAATAACGATAACTTCTCACAAGACTAGAAAAATTTTAGCAATATTCAAATAAAAAATTAAATATTTTAATAGCACTTACTTTCTAATATAATTTCTAATTTTATAAATGTTAGTTTTATTGAATATAGACACATGGAAGGCATAAAACTTCTTGATGAATAATGTCAAGAGAAAAAATCTCTTGACATTGGTTTGGCAATGATTTTTTGGATATAATACCAACAGCACAAGCAATAAAAACAAAAATTAACAGATGGGACCACATTGAAAGAAACAATCAGCAACATAAAGAGACAACCTATGGAATGGGAGAAAATGTTTGCAAAGCGTATATCTAATAAGAGGTTAATATTCAGTATATATAAGGAACTCACATAACAGTAGCAAAAAACTTAAAAACTAGGCAGAGGACTTGAACAGACATTTCTCTAAGACGAATAGCCAACGAACACATAAAAAGTATTCAACATCAGTAATCATCAGGAAAATACATAACAAAACTACAGTGAGACATCACCACACATCTCTTAGAATGACTATCATCAAAAAGAAGAAATAAATGCTATTGAGGATGCAGAGAAAAAAACTCTGGTGCACTGTAAGTGGGAATGTAAAGTAGTATAGCCACTATGGAATATAGAATGGATATTCTTCAAAAAATTAATAATACAACAACCAAACAATCTAATAATCCCAGTTCTGGTTATATATCAAAAGATGAAATCACTGTCTTGTAGTGATATCTGTACTCCCATGTTCATTGCCACATTATTCACAATAGCCAAGAATAAAACAACCTAAGTGTCCATCAATGGATGAATAAAGAAAAGCCACACACACACACACACTGAGTGGAATATTATTCAGCGATTAAAAAAAAGGAAAAAGAAATCCTGATAGTTATGACGTGAATGAACCTTGAAGGCATTACGCTAAGTGAAATAAGTCAGGAAGAGAAAGACAAATGCTTCATGATCTCACTTATATGTGGAATCTAAAAACGTTGAACTCATAGAAACAGTAGAAATGTGGTTGCCAGCAACTGAGGAATGGGGGAAATAAGATGTTGGTCAGAGTACAACTTTCAGTTATAAGATGAATAAGTACGACATGGTGACTATTCTTAACAACACTATTGTATCCTTGAAAGCTGCTATGAAAGCAGAGCTTTAGTGTTCTCACCATCATGACAACTAAATGATAATTATGTGAGGTTAAGAATATTTTAACTAACTTTATTGTGGTAAAATAAATTGCAATATATACATGTATCAAAGCATCACATTGTACACTTTAAACATACACAATGTTATATGTCAATTATATTTCAATAAAGCTAGACAAAAATTTTAACTTATGTTAACTGGATGTTTGTATTATTTTACCTTTTCCTTCAGAAATCTGTTAATCCAACTATCTTATATTGTTTATGAAATCTATGGTTTTGGGGTTTTTTTACATTTTTCTTCTGGAAAAAAAAATTTTTTTAGTCTAAACCTGACAATGCCATTCTCTTCTTCTTAGAGGTACTTTTCAACAATTCAAATTTAGAAGGTATAACACATGCCCCATAAATAGTTGGCAAATTTAGCTTCCGATAAATAACATTTGGCTTTGTCATCAAAAGATGACAATAAGCATGAGCAGCAAAATAAATTTTACTTTTTCTTATTTAAAAATATGGCAATGACACTGTTTACTTGCACATTTATGTCCTGTAATATTACAGATGTTAATTTAATGTTAATGCAGAATACCTCTAATAGCTTAACAGGAGAAGAGTGACCAAAAGAACTTTGAGAGCTGCTTATGAATAAAGATTGGAGACTTTACAGTTCACTATTCACATGATTTGTCCTTTACATCCAACAGAAAACATCATAAGAAAGGAGCAATACTTTTTTATTTGAAAAGTTCTATTTTGGGTTACACATAGCAAGAACAAATTAAAAATATTTATTTTTTTATAATTTCTAATCAATTAGCACTCAAAAAATAAATTATGATTTCGATAAGTGTTCTATATTTATAAACTGCTTTTCATTCATGGTCATTCTATACAAATATCTTCCACTTGAGTTTAAATGATTCCACAAGATGCTTTCTAATGAAAATTAAAATAAACTAAGCTATACTAAAAAAAAGTAAAAATTAAGAGCAATCTAGCTTAATTGACTCATTTCAAAGCAAAGACTTTTAAAAAATAATTAAAGCTTGAATTCCCATTAAAAGATATGTAATTTTAGAATAGTATATGCAATAGCTTTCAGCACTATTATTTAAAATTCACTTAAAAATCTCATAATATTTCTACTCTATTATTATTCATGACTTTGCCTTCAGAGATCAAGCTGAAATCTGTCATTGATGGTGGTTATCTACTTCAAACTATTCTTTTTACACTCAATGCAATGGAAGGTACAAAAATATGACATCAAGAACTAAAATATTTATCTTATTTTAGGATATAGAAGAAAAACCTTTGCCATCTATCTGTATTTATTTTTATCTTATCGTTTTTTAAGTTCTGTTTTTATTTGTCTTATATTGCAAAGCAGTAATATTCTATATTGATATAATGCATAAATAAATATGCATATGTTTAGAGGATATACACCAAAAAAAATTAACCGATAGAACTGCATCATAATAAAAAGTTAGGACACCCTGGAAAAGATAATTATGATTTCATTTTTAGATAAGTTTCATTAAAAATAAAAAGGTGGAAGTTTGTTTTTTTCTCCCTCTACCTCAGTTTTATTGCCACTTTCCTCTAGCTCTCAGCTAATATCAATATTCTGCCTTTAGAAGGTTGAGCAGTCCCTTTAATAGAAAAACCGTGTCACTTTCTAGAGCTATGATCTATAGTCCAAACTGACTCATCAAACTTTCAACAAACCAAATTATATTTTTAGTACACTTTTTGTTTAGAAACTTAATTCATCTTGGGTTAGTAACCTATCTTCATAGATGTGTTTTGGCTCAGTAACTTACTCTTTACAGGAACCAGAGATATTTTTAAGAAGAGGAGATTATGGAGAATGAATGCTTTATCTTTGTTTTTCCCAATTTTATGAGGGGATGGAGATGCAGTGGCAGGGAGGCACTCCTACTTCCTACTAACATTTTCAGCCAAAGCTAATCCATTTTTATCTGTTCAACATTGGAAACTTCAAATAAGATTTTGTTTCAAGAAATGATTCCATTGTTATAATGGTTTTATAAAACAGAGTTTTGCCCAAATGAGCAACTCTAATTTGACCCTATATTCATTTTTTATTCTTTTTATTTCATATAAGTAATATTTTCTAAATTTACATCACATATCATTCATTTACTTTCAATTTATAAAATATTACCTTTATTATATATTTTTAAAAGTTTATTTCCTATGTTCAAAAATATGTTATTAATATGTACAAGCTAACCCACCTTTGGATGGTTTATATGGATCAAATATAGACAAACATTTTACTTGTCCTCAGTAAACCTAAACTATTTTCCTATATTCTATGGCTGACAACTTAGTAAGTGGTAAAATGAGCAAGATAATTTTTTCGTATAAAAAGAATTTAAGCATAAAATGCCAAATGTCTTTGTGTCATAAATTAACTACTATTTTCAAAGTTCTTATAGAAAATGCTCATTCTTTTTTTCTTGTAACACAATGTTTTAAAATTCAAGGCCAAAAATATGTACAGTGTAAATTCTAGAAACAAAGACATTTATTTCGTTTTTTTATCGAGTGTATTAAAAGCGCGCCAACTATTCTAATGATCTCAGAAATTATCCATCCTCAGAAACCATGTTTTCAATATGCATATGTATGC
>NW_006494614.1:24415711-24428655 GCF_000325575.1 Pteropus alecto | reverse complement strand
ACCCCTCCCAAAGGGAAAACTATACCAACTGCTCTTGTTACTCTCATTTTACAGATTAGCAAACTAAGAAAACAAGAATGAAAAGGAGTTCCCTAAGACTATAACAACCAGAAACTGTAAGAACTGATATTTAAACCCACATTATTCAGTTCAATATTTAATGAACTGCCTCATAAATATACTGCTGGTTCCAACAAATTTTTTGCACCAATAAATAACTAGTAGGTATCTTCCTGTATTCTACCTACAACTAAATGGTGTTTTCAAAAAAAAAAAAAAAATTCAATAAAAATGTCATTACTAATTTGAAAATGTTAGTGATAGACATATAATTCTAAAGTCTGTCACTAGAAAAGATGACAGTATATGCAGTGAAGGTGTCTGCTTTCAGAAAGACTGCACTGTAAATTATAAAGCCTTATAGGTATGTTCTGTATTTATTCATTGTCTTAAAAATTAAATCTATGAAATATAACTGCAAAAGGGTTCATACAATATAATTATACAATTAGAAGAATATCAAGTAAAGAACACCCAAATAACTACCATAGAGACTAAAAAAATGAGCATTATCAATATTTTTGAGTATCTTTTAAGTTCCTTCCCATGAATTCACCATTTCTCTATGCATAGTTTACTGTTATTCTAAAGTTTATTATTCCTTTGCATTTTTTAATAGATTTACTATGTATATATTCCTAAATAATATTTATGTATAATTTGGCACTTATGGAAATAGAATAATGCTATATATTTTCTTTTCCTAATTGCTTTATTCATTCAACATTACTTTTCTGAGAAAATGACCCAATCATGTGTATTGCTGCATTTCATATATCTATAGTATTCTAATATACCAGAATTCGTTTAATTATTTGCCTTCTAATATACATTTAAGTTGCTTTCATTACTTTTATAATTCAAAACAATGTATTATAAATGTTTCCTCATATCTTCTGGTGTACATTTGAAAACTTCTAAATTATATACCTTGCAACGGAATTGCTAGACTGTAGATATGTACATCTCCAAATTTATTAGATAAAATCAAACTGACTTCATAGTAATTGTGCCAATTTATTCTTCTAATCATAGTAGTTAACCATTCCTTCTACTCCAATAATCAATTAAAATCAATATCAGATTTTTTAATTTTTGCTAATGTTGTGTGTAATATTATCTTATCGCTACTTTAATTTGCATTGTCCTGATTTTTTAAAGATGTTCAACAGCTTTTTACATAGTCACTGACCATTAATGTTTTATCTACTGTGCAATATCTACCTTTGTCTTGTATCATTTTTCTACTGGTTTCTTTATCTAATTAGTAATGATTTTTAAAGGAACTCTTTCAATATTTTGGATAATAAACTCTCATGAGGTTTATGAGTTTAAGATATCTTTTCACAATTGTCTTAAGCTATCCTGTGATAACAGAAATGTTTATGTTTTATAACCATGTTGTTTTTTCTAAGTTTTTCTTGAAGACTGTCCAGCTTACTAGTTTGGAATAATAGGTTATGATATATATTCTCATAATCTTACAGGTGTTCCAGCTTTCTCTATAAGTTCATTTTTCTTCCTTCTGAAGTGAGGAATCAATAAATATATAAAGCAGACATAATAGTAATATATTTCTCATGAGTCATTCCTAATAAATTCCCCATTCTCCTTCCACTAACCCCTTTCAAACTACTGTAACCTTTCTCCTTTCCTTCCTTGCTAAGTATATTTAAGGCGTTGTTTATCAGCAGTTCCCTAGCCATCACTGTGTTTTTCTTCCTTAAGTCTTTACACTTTGCTTCAGCTGTCAGCACTCTAGGTAGCTGTAAAAGTCATGAATGAACCACAATCAATTGGCAAATTATTAGCCTTTCTTAGACCTCCAACTTTTCAGCCACTATTAGGATTCTGTAAGGCATTTGATGCTGCTGAGGAATCACAGCTTAAAGTCTCCATAGTAGGAGTCTCACTTATTTGCTCCTTCTTCCAGTTCTCTTTTTATTTCTCTGGAACTACACTGTATCTGCCCATAACATTTTAACTCTATTCAAGTCTTAGATGTAGTTATTTGGTAGGAAATTTAGTCTTTGGTCCTTTTTTCTGGTCATTCAACATTGTAATTTCTTTGGAAATTTTCTATACTTATTTGGTTTAATGTGTCAACCTTTATAATTAAAGCATATATGGAAGTTTCTGGCATACACTAAGCAATAAATAAATATTAGTTTAATAAATCAATGAGTAAATGAATATTTGCTATCTCAATAGGAGGGCTGGGAAAATGGGGTTAAGGGTTAAAGAAGTACAAATTAGTAGTTGATAGATTGTCACAGGGATGGGAAGCAGGGCATAGGGAATGCATTTAGCATTAATGTAATAGCTAGGTAGAGAGAGGAAAGAAAGAGCAATTAGAGGAATAGTTTTATAAACTATATAAATGTCTAACCAATATACTGTATACTTGAAACTAATAAAATTTTGAAAAAGAAAAAAAGTAATTTAAAAAACAAAAAAAACAAATATTTCTGTCTTTCCATGTGAATTTCCAAAAGGATCCTATGTAAACATATCAAATAATCAGTCAACAAAACTTAATACCATTTTTCTGAACCTTCCTCTTTCTCATATCTTAGCTTTTGAAACCATAATTATGTTGAATGTGTTTGGTCAAATGAAGATCAGAACTCAGAATCTTGACAGATACACTGATACTCAGGAAAGCTACCTAATAGACTATTTTAAGTTAAAATTAAAATCATTTAATTTCCAAAAAAACCTATGTCTTAATTTGCTAAACTATAAGATAGCAAAGAAAAGCAGCCAGCTTAAACATTCTTAACATTCTTTACCATGATAAAACACAGGTTTATATAACTCTGGCCAATAAATGATTCATAAAAAATATTTATATAAATTTACAATTTAACCATTACATTACATTAATGTAATATACTATTTTGCACAATTTTCCTAGCCAAAGGTCAAAACAAGATTTTTTTTTCAACTTAGAGAGGTTGAAATACTTTTAATTTACTATATGTTTTGATAAAATAACAAAATATTTTAAATGTAACAATTTTAAAGGTTTTTTTATGAATTCTCAATTATTGTGTTTTTAGCAGTCCAGAATTTAGAATAATCTACAAGATTAAACACTCAATATGAATAATTAATAAATAAGGATATTTGTTGAAATTGTTTCCAAGAAATCATTGAGTTTCTTTTTTTTCTCAGTCTTTTACCTACTATCCAAGAGAATATATACAAGTTACTTTCATAAAAAAATAAAATGACCCTACACATTTGATTAAGGTATCATTTTCCAAAAAAAAATTTTTGCAGAAATGAATTTCCAACAAAATGTTGTTTTTGTTTTATTTTGTTTTGCAGAAGTTGCTATTCATCAGCAACCTCAACAATTTAAAAGCATACTGATGAGAATTTTTTATTTGGCCTTGACATATTCTCAAACAAATTTCTTATGATTAAATCTCATGTATCAAACAGAAGTCATAGGCATATCTCTCAAATCAAACAATTTTCTGAATGGAAATAAAATTGTTATAGGGATCTTCATTCATCATTTACACATTATATGATAACATCCTAAATATGTTTCTATCTCTAGTCTTTTCCTTCTTTGATTTCCCAACTTTGAGCGCACTGCCTGTACGTAGCATATTTTCAATAAAATTGCAATGACCTAAATTGAATCCATTAAAGTTGGCTTCTTTCTTTTGTGTCTATTGAATAAATCTTGTTTCCAATTCTATAGAACACCCCTCTCCTGCAATAATTCAGATATTCTTGGTAAATTCAAAGCATGTAACACTTTTTTTTTATTAAAAATGTTTGTATACTGGCTTAATTTCAGACTTATAGACTACAACCAAAAATAATACCAGAAATTGTACACTCAGAATCCCCCATTATTAACATTTTATTACATATGCTTTATTACTCCCTTTCTCTCACTCTCTATTTTTTCTGAATTAGGAAATGTAAGTTGTAAATATGATACCCCGCTACTTCTAAATATATCACCATTTTTCCTAAAATGAAAGATATTCTTCTGTATCACTAGAGTATAAATTAATATTAGGAAATTAAAATTGGTACTATAACAGTATCTAAACTATAAATCTTATTCAGTTTCTCAAATTGCACAAAATTATATTTTATATTATTAAATATATTAAAATTATAATAAAATCTTGAATCCTATATCATATTCAATTTTTATGTCCCTTTATTCTCCTTTAATCTCTAATACTCTTATTTTGTCTTTCACAACATTTCTATTTTTGAATGATATAGATTGGTTTTTAGTATGTCCTTAAATTGGAATTGTCCAATGTTTCTCATGAATAGATTCAGATCATGTATCTTTGGCAAGAATATCACCAAAGTTATGTTTTACTCCTTGTATTTTGTTAGGTGACACATGATTTCAATTTGTCCAGTTGCTGGTGAGGTTAATTTTGATCACTCAATAAATGTAGCTTCTACCAGGATCCTCCGCTGAAAAGTTACAATTATTTCTCTTTGAAATAAATGATTATTTTATGAAGACATACTTAGACACTAGGCAATATCCTCATGCTCAACAATCTTACATTCCTAGAGTCAGTGTCCTTTGATGATTCATACATATGACAAATATTTTCCTGATATTTATCAAATGGTGGTTTGTTAATGTCATCATTTCTTCTACATTTAATTATTGGCTTTCTACTTTTAAAATGAGATTATTTATTTCTCTTATGTATATATTCTCTTATAGGTAATTACTTATTTTCTTCAATGGGTTATAATACATTACTATGATTATAATTATTTTTAATGCTCAATTTCTCCTAGATTGGGCCAGTGAAAGCCAAATTATATATATAATATATATATAAATATATATATATTGCTCTTTGTTTATATATATAAAATATATGAAATTATTCAAGCATTTCCTTATATCCTGGCTCAACAAAATAATAAGGTTCATATTAAATTTTTCCAGGCCAGACCATGGAGTAAGCTATTTATCCAGGGATCCCTGGTTCCTTTTAGTTAAGAGTAATACTTGGAAACCAAAATCAGTAGAGAAATATCTTTAAAATCCTGAATAAATAAAAATTATCTACCTGGAATTTTATATCCCGTAAAAATATTTTTCACTATAAAGAGACATTTTCAGACACACAAAACAAAGTATTTATAATCCTGTACCACATGTTAAATTTAGTCGCTCAGTGAAAAGGAAAATGATACCAGATAGAAATGTGGATCTACATAGAGAAATGAAGAGCCGCAGAAGTCTGTGTGTGTGTTTGTGTGTTTGTATGATTTTTAAAATAATTTAATCGCTGTGAATGATAATTATTGTTTAATAATAACATATTGAAGAATTTACAATATATATATTTTAGTAAAATGTGTAACAATAATATAAAGACCAGAAGAGTAGTGTAAACATATTACTATAAGATTTTCTTACTATATGTGAAATGATATAAATCACATTAGGGAGAATTGTAATGAGTTAAAGATTTATATATTTTAAAGCAACTACTAAAATAACACAATGAAGAACTATAGTTAATGAGCCAATAATATACATAAAATAGAATCATGAAAAATACATAATCCAAAAGAAGGCAGAAAAAGTGAAGATGTAGCAAAGTATACAATGACAAGTAGATAACAGTAAGGAGATAGACTTAAACAGAAGCATACTAACAATTATATTAAATATAAATCACCTTAAAAACAAATATTTTAGATTGAAAACAAGCAAGACCCAAATCTATACGTTGCCTATTATACAATCACTTAAAAGCTAAGAAATGAAAAGGTAAAAAATAAAAGGATGGAAAATTATATATCATGCTAACTCAACTCAAAAAAATTGGAGTACTATATTAATATCATAAATGTAGTTTTCAGAACAAAAAATATTATCGGGACAAAGAAGATCATTTTATAATTAAAAGAGTGTCAATTAAGCAAGAAAGCATAACAATCCTAAATGGGACATAGTTAATAATAGCTTCAAAATATATGAAGTAAATGCTGGTAAAATCACACACACAAAAAAATGGAAAAATCCACAATATAGTTTCAGATTTCAAGATCCTCTCTTAATGATAGAAAAAGTAGACAATAAATTAATAAATATAGAGCACTTAGACAAAACTATCACACAACTTAACCTAACTGACATTTTTGGTACACTTCATCGCCAACAGAAAATTATATGTAATTGTCATGTGCATACAGAACATTTAACTAAGTCCATAAAACAATTATTCATACAGTTAAGAGAATTCAAGTAATAAAAAATATATTCTCGGACCACATTAAATTAAATTGGAAATCAATAACAGAAACCTATTTGGAAAACCCACAAATTTTTTTTAATTAAATGACATTTTTAAATAACCATTGGTCAAATACAAAAGCAATGAAAAATTCTAGAGTATTTTGAACAGAATGTAAATTGGCACAACCAATTTACAACTATGGAAGACAATATAGAGTTTCCTCAAAAAACTAAGAATTGAATTACCCAGCAATCCCTCATTTGGGTATTTACCCAAAAATACCTGAAAACATTTATGCGCAAAGATATATACACCCTGATGTTCACAGCAGCATTATTCACAGTGCCCTAGAAATGGAAGCAACCAGTGTTCTACAATAGATGATTGAATAAAGAAGATGTACATATATACAATGGAATATTACTCAGCCATAAAAAGAAATGAAATTCTGCCATTTGTGACAACTTGGATAGATCTTGAGATTAACATGCTAAGCGAAATGTCAGACAGAAAAAGTTGAAAACCATATGATTTCACTTGTTGAAAACCATATGATTTCACTTGTATGTGGGATATAAAACTGAAAGCAACAAAGATTACAAACAGAGACTCATGGACATGGTCAGTGGATTAGTGGTTACTAGAAGGAAGTGAGGGAAGGGGGAGGTAGGTGAGGATAAAGGGAGTCAAATATTTTGTGATGAAAGGAAATCTAACTTTGATAAATACACAATACAATATATATATATGACATTGTTGAATTCTACACTAGAAACTTATTTGATTTTATTAATCAATGCAATAGATAGATGATGATAGATAGGTAATAGATAGATGATTGATAGATAGATTAGAGAGAGAAAGAAACAGAGAGAGAGAGAGAAAGAAAAATACAACATATCAGACTTTGTAGAATGCCAGACAATAGTGTTAGTGTGATGTTTATCATTCTTTATAAAAAAATAAATAAAATATCTTAGGTCAATGTCCTCAGTTTCTACTTTAAGAAAATAGAAAAAGAAGGGATAATTAAACCAAAAATAACAAGAAGAAACAAAATAACAACAAAGAAAGAAATAGTAACACTATAAAAAAAAAACAGGAAAAAATCATGGAAACTAAAATCTGGTTCTTTGTGAAAAACAATAAAATTGATTAACTTCTGTCCATATCAGACTAAAAAATACATACAAATTATTTTAGGAATAGGAGAGTAATATTATTACATATTCTACAGATAGTAAATAGATAAGTAAAACTATGCCAATAAGTTCAATCACATAGATGAAATGAACAAATATTTCACAACACAAACATAACAGTTCACTTTACAAAGCCTGTATGATGAAACTACAAAATATTGCTGATGATATTAAAGATGATCTATAAAAATAAAAAGATATACCTTTTTCATGGATAAGAAGACTCAATATTGTTAAAGTATCATTTGTTCCCAAATTGATCTGTTAATTCAATGCATTCTCAATCAAAATATCAGTACACTTATTGATAGAATTTGACAAGCTGATTCCAAAGTCCATATGGAAATACAAAGGACCTAGAATAGTCAAAACCAGCTTTGATAAAAAACAGCAAAATAAGAGGGCTAATAGTAATCGAGACAGTGTTGTATTGTCATAGGGACTGACAATAAAGAAATGGAATACAAAAGAGAGTTCAGAAAAAGACCCACATGTTTATGAACAATTTACAAAAGTGCAAAAGCAATTCAGTGAGAAAGAATTGTCTTTTCAACAAATTGTGCTGAAACAATTGGATATCCATATCTAAAACTAAATTTAAAAATCACCACATACTCACATGAACTCAAATTGGGTCATACACCTTACTGTAAAACCTATAAAACTATAAAACATCTAGAGGGGGAAAAAAAGAGAAAATCTTTGCAAAATTAAGCTAGACAAAGATTTCTGAGAATATTACAGTAAAAACAATCCACAGAGAACAAATTGATAAATTTGATTTCTTCAAAATTAAAAACTTCTGTTCATCAAAAGACTACTAAGAGAATGAAATGACAAGCCACAGGGAATATCTTAATGTCATATATCTGATAAAGGATCTGTGTTCAGAATATAAAAAGAATTCTCCAACTCAATAAGAAATTAAACAACCCAATTTTAAAAATGGGCAAAATATATTTGAACAGATACTTCACCATAGAAGATATATAAATAGCGAACAACCACATGAAAAGATACCCAACATCGTTAGTCATTGTTTAAAATTTTAAAAATCTTGAGAAATCATTACGGTCTTATTAGAATGGCTAAAATTTAAAAAGATAGACCAGAGAGAGAGAAAAAATAATGGCATAGATAACAGAGGCTTTGTTCATCCTTCTGGCGACCAAATCAAAGTTGTCACAGAGACAAGGATCAAAAAGCAAGGAAAATCACCTGAGTTCTAGAGGAAAAAGCTATAAACTAGAGAAAAATCTAAGAAATCACCCTGCAATGGCAGAAGGTAGGACGAGGGGAGGACGTGAAGCTGCCTGGTCCCCAACACCTGAGTGGGACAGAGGCTGCAGCAGCAGCAGCGGCGGCAGATGCCTCTTAAAGAGGTTGCATCTGAGAGTGGATTTTCATGGTGATGGACCTGATTGCTCTGAGCCCTAGCACTGGCTCAGCTGTGCAGGGGGCACTAGGGACTTATAGGGGTACACTGAGTCATCAGAGTGAGGGACCAGAGGCATGACTCTCTCTTTATAGAAGTGCTGGAGGTATCCATTGTTCCTCTTTTGAGCCCTCCCCATTCCCAGTGTGTTGACGCAGGGCCGCCATAGCTGGGACATCATCAAACTGTATAACAGAGGTTTCTCTGCCCAGAAGATTCCCTGAAACTTTGCTTCCCCCAACTTGAGACCCACCTCCCCACCCCCCACCACCTAAGCCACATCCAGATATGTCCTTACTTATTCAGGTGCTCCTTGCTGAGCAGTGCCTATGCTCACACTGGAGGCAGCTGGCCTCGGTTTCTGGTATGGCCTTTTGAGGCAACTATAGGCATAGCATCTGTGGATTGCTTGCTGAATCTTAACAAGTGGCCCCAGATGGGCACAGACTGGGGCTAAATTTGGCCTGCAGATGAACCCCTCTCAGAATTGTACCACTGGACATCTACTACACAAGGCCATATTAATAAGACTGGGAGACTTAAGAGCTTTACTTAGTACATAGAAACAGACACAGAAAGGCAGCCAAAATGGGAAGACAAATAAGCAGAAACTGTAAGAGAGAACAGAACAGAGTAGAGTCAAGCAATTTAACAGATGCAGAGTTCAAAACATTGGTTATAAAGATGCTCAATGAACTTATGGGAAGTATAGATGAATTCAGTGAGAAATTTAACAAAGATAAAAAACATAAAAATGGAAATAGAAATTATAAAAGGGAACCAGTCAGAATGAAGAACACATTATCTGAGATGAGAAGTATATTAAATGGAATAAACAATGTGAATAAAGAAAAGGATCAAATGACCTATATATAGGATGGGAAAGCCAAGGACACTCAATCAGAATGGCAAGAAAAAAGAAACCAAGACTATAATAATAATTTAAAGAGCCTATGGGACACCATTAAAGGTAAAAATATCCATGCCATAGGGGTACTGGAAAGAAAACAAGATGTTGAAGAGCTATTTGAAGAAATAATGATGGAAAACTTTCCTAACCTGGTGAACAAAATAGACATAAAACTCCAGGAAGCTCAGAGAGTCTCAAAACCCAGGAACCCAAAGAGGCCCACACCAAGATACATCATAATTAAAATTCCACCAAAGTTTAAATTCAAAGACAGAATCTTAAAAGCAGCAGAGAGAAGCAGTTAGTTATATACAAGGGAGCACCCATAAGACTGGCAGCTGATTTCTCAAAAGAAACTATGCAGGACAGAAGGGCTTGGCATAAAATATTTGATGTGATAAAGACCCAGGATCTACAACCAAGATTAATTTATTCAGCAAAGCTATCATTTAGAGTTGAAGGACAGAGACCTTTCTAGACAAAAATAAGCTAAAGGAATTTATCAACACCAAGCCAGTATTACATGAAATGTTGTTGGGACTTCTTTAAGAAGAAAAATCATGTATCAAAACAGGAATAAAAAACGGTAATAACTACATTCCTATCAATATGTACCTCAAATGGAAAAGAATTAAGTGCTCCAAGCAAAAGATAGAATGGCTGAATGAATAAGAAAACAAGGCCCCTACATAGGCAGCCTACAAGAGACTCACTTCAGATTAAAAGACACACACAGACTGAAAGGAAGGAGATGGAAAAAGATAATACCTTGATGGAGCTAGAGTGTATTGTGCTGAATGAAATGGATCAGATAGAGAAAGACAACTATCATACGATTTCATCATGTATATGTGGAATCTAAAGAACAAAATCAACAACAACAAAAGTGGAAATAAACTTATAGATTCAGAGAATATTTAGAGGGATACTAGATTGGAAAGGGGTTAGGGGAACCAAAAAAAGGCAAAGAAATAAAGAAGTACAAATGGATAGTTGCAGAATAGACATAGAGATGTAGAGTGTAGCATGGGGAAGATGGTTAATAATGTACTAAATATGTAATAGGGAAGAGGGGCACTAAATTTAGTTGGGAGATCACTTTGTGAGTTATGTGGATCTCTGATCACTATTCTATGCAACCAAAACTGGTATATTATTATATGCCAACTATAATTGAAAAAAAATCATTGAATTGTACAATGTAAATACAAGCAACTATTTGTCTATTATATTTCAATAAAGATGGGAAAAAATAAATTTAAAAAAAATAAAAAGACCATACAGGTTTCGGCAAGAAGGTAGAGAAACTAGAATTCTCCTACACTCTTATGGAAATGTAAAATATTAACAACCAGTTTGGAATCCAGTTTCTTAAAAATTTAAACATGCACCTATTTCATAATCCAATCATTCTACTCCTAGATATTTACCTAAAAGAAATAAAAGTATAAGGCCATACAAAGAGCCAATATGAGTGTTCATAACAGTTTTACAAAATAACCAAAAATAAAATCTAATTGCAAAATAGGAAGCTCTTTCTGCTATACTTCTCTCATCTGTCTTCTGTATACAATTACTTTTTACTTCTGAAATTAATTCTAGACCCCTGAGAATTTAGGATATGCCATTTTATCCTTTTACATCTATGCTTTCATGAATTTTATGTTCATTCTTTTAATTTTTTATGGCTGGAAGAAATACACTACTTTAGGAAACTGCCTGCAGGTTTTCAAAATATAGTACAAATAATTGTATACGTAACTATTTTTCCATTATGCCATCCTATTTAGTGCCCCTTCACCTTCCTCCTCCAGTGTTTCCTGTATCCCAGAAGATATTATTCATTTGTGAAAAGTGAGTGGAAGAGTTGTCAAGTGCTTTTAGGTATTTTTAACAAAAATTACCTCTTAAGCTTCTCTTTGTGTTTCTTACCAGTTTTTGAGTTTTTCCATCATTTTTTTTTCAGTATAGTATAATTGCACATAATATTAAAGGACATTACATATTTTAAGAGTAAATGCTAAAATGGAATGTCTGTAACTGATAATGTAATTTTGAAGTAACAGCATGACTGTTACTATACAAGTAAGTAATGCCTGCACTCAATTTTCAAGTTAATTGAAAGAAAAAAGAAATGCTTAAGATCTGTTTTAATGGCTATGGTTTCTACCAATAATTTTTGATGTTTTTTACACAAAATCACACATTTAGCAAGTAAGACATTCACATTCATAGGTCTAAAGAGTAATTTTTAAATTCCTAACATTCCTTGTTCTGATCACTGATTGTGAGCCTCAGGAGTGTTACTATAGAGTAGATAAAACAAGCTGAGAAGTAGAGACTGGGTCAAGAATTAAGTGTAATACTGTGTACTTCTATACTGAATTTTTAAAATTGTATCCAGGTGTGCAATTTTTTAGCAAAATTAAACATCTTAAGATTACAGATAATGAAAAGTTATTAAAATAAATTTATAGTTTATGCCAGACACTATTAAGTCCAGAAAAATAATTCTTCAATATTTCCTTTTTTTTACTGTTTATTTCTGTCACACACACACACATACACACACACACACACACGCACACAAATAAAATTCCTGAATACATTTAATAGACTTGTCTTTGATCACAAACTCTGATCATAGACTAAAAATCTATACTAGTTTTCTCTCTGAATTAAAACTAAATTTTGATTGATTCCAGCCAAATGACTAGGTTCATTAGAGTTTCAAATAAAGAGGCTTACATCCCACCAAAGTAATCTCTGTTATTCTGAATACTACCACTGAATGTTGCAAAATCACACTCAGACATCACCACAGAGTAATGGAATTGCTATGAGAGTGCTGATTTAATGTGAATTTCAAAGCAGACTATCAAAGGCTCTCCACATTCCTGGGTTTAATATTTTTAGGGAGGCTATCAAATAGAAAAACATGCTTATTAACCACATTGTGTATATTTTATGTGTTCCAGGCACCAAATCAAATAAGGTTCACTATCATAAAAATGCACTAATTTAACTTACAATATACATTTTTCCCCTAAATTGTAATAATTGAAGTAGATACTTCT
>NW_006494614.1:24366331-24415568 GCF_000325575.1 Pteropus alecto | reverse complement strand
TTTTTTTTTTGACATTTCTCTCAGGATACATAAAAGGCAAAACAGGAAAGAGAAAATAAAATATCTCCTTAATTCATTGATAGTGTGATATTATTGTCACTTATTGGTCATTGACTACAGCAGTATGTAGGGTAAATCGTTTGTCAGTTCAGATAAATGAATATAAAAATCTAAAAAGAAAGCAAAAACTTCCCACATAAGTCATATTAATTTTGAATGATTTATAGAAAACAGCTAAAATAATATGTTTCTTTCCAGTATTGAATATGTTTATTTTCCTCAATTGTCTTCCCAATTTTTTACAGATATATACTGAGCTCTTAAGAATCACAAAATGCCACACCACATATATGGGAAATTTGAATATGTATGTTCAATAATTCTTCTTTCAGTTGTGTCTTTACTTCAAGCTTCACTCTATACACATGCATCAAAATTGGTTCACATGCATTATCATTGACAGATTTATGAAGATTTTGATATTGCCTAAAGTGTATTAGTATTCCAGTTAGGCATTTGATGACTAATATCAGAAATTCAAGAATAATATAATAATGTAATAAAAGGGATAGGGTTGTATAACTCATCTAATTTTAAAAAATGGTCAAGTAGCCATAGCTAAAGCTGAGAAAAGCTAAGACATAATATATAAATTCTCCTTAAGCTATCTTTTTTCTTCTCTTTATG
The DNA here is from genome assembly GCF_000325575.1 of Pteropus alecto. Taxonomy (NCBI): domain Eukaryota; kingdom Metazoa; phylum Chordata; class Mammalia; order Chiroptera; family Pteropodidae; genus Pteropus; species Pteropus alecto. The sequence continues at coordinate 24,414,881 of NW_006494614.1, read as the reverse complement.
CCTTATTCCCTAAGCTTTACAATCTCAAAATGAAAAGAGGCTTTATTCACCTAGTAGGCAATAGGCTTGCCAATAATTTCAACTTTTTAATGTTAGACCTTCATCTACCATAAAAAGATTGAGATAAATTTGCACATAATTTCTGCAGAGGAATACATCTCCAAGGTTTTTCAGTTTGGAAGTTTTTATTGTATGTAAGGATTTCCAGAATTAGTTAATTTGATGCCCAAATCAAAAAGGTAGATTGTTTCTATCTTTTTTCTTCTCTGTATTTACCGTGTTGGCTTGTCTACACAGTTTGACATGAGCTTTTATCAGAATATGTCTGATACAGCCGTAGGCATCGTTTCTCAGTCAGCAATATCTAGTAGAAAGACCATTTATTCTTATGCATCTTTTAATCAGAGAAAATCTTTCCAGAAATTTCTAGAGGGCTCTGCTTCAGATCTAGTTGGACAGAATTTAGTTGTATCCCTAAATCCCACCTACAAAAATGAGAAAGTGAAGTTTTTGTCATTCCTAGTCTTCCAAATGGAAGTAGGTTCTGACAGCAAGCAAAAAGAAGATGGAATATGTTTGCATAGGAACTAATATCTGCTAACTCACATTGATTCCCAATTTCAACAAGAAAGAGAAGGTTTTGTTTTTTGTTTTTTGTTTTTTTTGTCACAGCTGGATCTTTAGCCAGAGATGTCTAGTTTTAGAAGAACATGGCAGCTCTCTAGGTTTGCACTGGGAAGGGAAAGTGTCCAGGAAAATTGTCTATCCTAGTGAAAAGGTAATACCAAAAGTTTCTTCTACTATTACTTCCTTGGCTTTTCAATACATCTTTCTTCCTAAATATACAATTCAAAAACTTTTCCCCTCTCCCAGAATATGATTTAGTTATATTATTTTGGATATATCACATTAAATTGTGAATACTTTTACTTCTGCTCTAAGAGAATACAACTCAAAGTCATGACTAACAACTGCATCCCCTTACAGATTCAGTACCTCTTGTTGTTATCCATTTCTCTCTGTTTCTGAATGTGGCTCTTAAAAAAACACTTTATTTTTTAGAGCAGTTTTGTGTTCGCAGAAAATCTGTACTGAAAGTACAATGAGTCCCCATATGAATATAGTTTTTCATGGTCAAGTAATATATGGGATAAATGATAAATTTATCATTCACTAACATCTAATATGCCAAAACAGAAATTAAAAAGAACTACTATCAAAATCAGAGAGAAAGAGAACTGACATGAGTTTCATCTTATCGTAGTAGTTTCCACATCATGCTTTTGAGTTTCAACCTGTCCCTGCTCTCTCCAACTTTATACCCATCTTCTCTTCTAGACTGCTGTCCTGAGGATTTTAAACTCCAATATCATGCAGAGACAAGATATTTTATAGATATAATATATACAAATATGTGATGTATATTATATATATGTGTGTGTGTGTGTATGTGTGTATGGAGATATATATATCTCCATCCTATTTGTTCTGCTTTTCTGATGGAATCTTGCCAGATACAGATAAATAGAAATACATGCAATTGTAATTATACTTGGAAAATTTAACACTCTTCTCAGTAATTTGTAGAAAAGTAGAGAATCAGTGAGGATATAGAATTTAAGCAGCATTATCACAACTTGACAAAACAACAGTAGAATATATGTGGTTTTCAAGGAAACATGGAACATTCATCAAGAAAGACAATAAGCTAGATCACAAAACAAGTCTCAATGAATTTAGAATGAATAAAATTAGATTGTCAAAAATCTCTAAATATTTGGAAACTATTACCAATGTATTAAAGCAGAAATCACAAAAAAATATAAAATATTTTTATCTGAAAATTAATGAAAATAAACCAAATCATTCTGAGAAATTTTAACCAGTTTCAAAGAAAAGATATAGCTTTAAATACTTATATTGGAAAGAAAAAGAAAACAGGTTTAAAATCAGTGATCTAAGATTCCATCTTATGATTATAGATGAAGAATAGGAAAATTTGTCTGAAATAAATAGAAAGTAGGAAATGAGAAAGAGCAGAAATCAATGAAGTAGAAAACAAACACTTCACAAAATCAATAAAACCAAAACTAGCTTTCTTAAAATATTGATAACTGATAAATCTTTAGCTAGACTAGTTTAGAAAAATGATAGTAAAAATTATTGTTATTAAAAATGAAAAAAATGTCCTAACCACAGATACTATGGACAATAAAAATAAAGAAATATTTTTAAAAACTTTATGCCAATATAATTAGCTATTAGAATAAAATGGACAAATTTATTTAATCTCAAAAATTACCAAAACTAAAGGCAGGCATATCAATATGAATTGTCCTCTATCTATGAAAGAAATTAAATTCTTGGTTAAGAACCGTCCCACAAAGAAAAATATGGGTCAAGCAGTATTCACTGGTGAATCCTGTCAAACAATTAAGAATGCAATAAATCTAAATTAACAAAAACATTCTAGGAAGAAAAGAGAATCTAATAATTCCCAACTATTTCGAAAAGCACCCCAGCAAAACTCTAATAACCAAAGCCCTACAAAGGCATTAACAAAATGAAATTACATAATCCAGACAAAGATTCTAATTCACCAAAAAAAGAAAACAGTAGACTAATATGCTTTATGAATGTATCAAAATCCTTAACAGAACATCGGCAAAGCAAATTCAATAATTTTTTTTTAAATAACAGCATTATTAATTATGTTATGTCCTAGGCATTCAAGATTGAGTTAACATTTGACAAATATAATACAACATATTTACAGAATAAGGGATAAAAACATTATGAGAATTTCAATAGGTATGAAAAATAACATTTGACAAGATTTTCTTTTCTTCCTTGATTGAAAAAAAACAAAAAACACTCTCAACAAATTAGTAATAAAAAGGAAACTTCCCAAATGATAAAAGGAATGTATGGAAATCTTATAACTAATATTTAACAGTAAAATATTGAATTTTCTCTCATTAAGATCAAAATCAGGGCTAGAATAACCAATATCACTATTTATTATTGACTTTATACTTGAGGTCCTACCCAGTGCAATAAGGTGAAAAATAAATGTAAGTAATAGATTGAAAGGAAGAAAATACAAATGGCATGTAAATAGAAAACTGTGAAAAATTGCTGAAAAGGCTAAAGAAGAACTAATAAAGAGGAGTATCATGTTTATAAATTGAAAGATTTGATATTCTTAAGGTGTATCTAAACATATCTATCCAAAATTATCACAATCAAAATCTTTATAGGTTATTTATTAGAAATTGACATTTGTATGGAAATTCAAAGAGCTCAGAGAATCAAATCAAATTTTTTTTTAAAAAAAGAGTAAGACTTACTATAAAGATAGAGTTATCAAGTCAGGGTAGTACAAGAATTAGAATAGTGTACCTGTATGTTCAAATAAATTTCAACAAACATGACCAAGAAATTCAATGTTAAAAAAATAGTCATTTCAATAAATGATTGAAAATAACTGGATATTCATGAACAGAAAAAAAAGGAACTTGACCATTATCTCATAGCATGTACAAATATATCATAAGTCTAAAATGAAAAATAAAACTATAAACATTTAGAAGAAAACATAAAAAAAAAGTCTTTGTGACCTTGAGTTAAGCAAATATTTCTCGGCTATGACAACAAAATCATAACCTATAAAATACTTTGCTTCTTGGAAAAAACTGTTGAGGGGATAGAAAACAGTCACAGGAGGAAAGAAATTATTTGCAAATTCATGATTTAGTAAAGAACTTTCATCCAAAATATACAAAGTACTCCAAGAATTCAACAAGGAAAAATTTCAATAAGAATGTTTAAATTATTTGAATAATCTGAAAATGAAACTTTAAATATACACATATAATAGTCATCGTAAAGATTAAATGTAAGTTTAGCAAAAATCGAACAAAACTTACACACTGAAAACCTCAAATTATTGATTAAAATAATAAGAAAACCTAATTGAGAGACATACCAAATTCATAGATTGGAAAACTATAATTTGAAATTTTTAATTATTCCCAAATTAATCTATAGGTTCAAAGCAATATTAACTATAATCTCAGCAGGACTTTTTTGCAAATAATGAAAAGCTGATTCTAAGATTTACATAGACCTTAAAATAGACAAAGAAATCTGATAAAGAACAAATTTGAAGTATTCAAACAACAAAAAGACATAATGGCAAAAAAAAATAAAGGAATGGGCAACAGTAAATGTTGGTAAGAAAGTAAAGTAATAAGACTCTCAACATTGTCAGCAGTAAAGAGATGCATCCACTGTGAAAAAAAAAAAAAAAAAGACCTGAAAGTTTGTTATAAAGCTAAATATGTGCCTACCCTGTGGATCAGAAATTTCAATTTTAGGTAATTGTCCAAGAGAAATAAAAAATATATTCACAAAAGGCTGTGTACAATATTTTTTATAATAGTCCAAAACTGGAAACAGGCCATGTACCGTTAGTAGAAGAATGGCTATGGTGTATCCATATCATAGACTACTATTCAGTAATGAAAGGGAATGAACTACTGATACATACAACATGGATAAATATCATAATATCATTCTGAATAAATAAGCCTTATACATCCATAATGTACAATTCATCTCATTTAAGTTGCTTAAACTAGTAGAATGAAACTATAATGGGAAAACCAAAGAGAAAAGTCATTGCCTGTTGGTGGTGGGGACAGAGATTGACTGGGAAGGAACATTGACTGGGCAACGGTAATATTCTAGATCTCAATAGAGGTTAAGATTACCTTATGAATTTGTCAAAACTCTGAATACCACACATAATATTTGTGCATTTTACTTTACATAAATTTTACCTCAAAAAAATGAAAACTGTAAATATTGAATTCAACTTGATATACATGCTAAAATATTTATGATGACATTTACTGATGTTTACAAGTTACTTTAAAGTTCATCAAAACAATAGATTGATGAATGGATAAAGGGATGAAAAGATGGACAAATAAGAGACAAATCAATTACAGTAAAATGTTAACAGAATCTAGTCAGTGGTTAAATAGAGATTTACTGGAAAGTGTTTTCAACTTCTCTGAGTAAAAATATTTATAACAGAATGTTGAAAAAATCATGTTTAAAGAAAGAAAACAATACTTGTAAAAGAATATTTATAGCAACTTTATTCTAACAGTCCCAAATCAGAAATGACACCACTATCCATTAATATGTGAATGGATAAACAATTTGTGATATTTTTTCAAAAAGGACAAACTAATGCAAGAAGCAACAACATAGCTGAAACTCAAAAAACAATAGAAAAGAGGCTGGACTCAAAATGTATACCATTTGATTCTATTTTTGGAAAATTTTAGGACAGGCAAAAACTAATTTGTAATGACATAAAACAGATCAGTTTTTCTAGGAGCTAGAGGTAGGAGAATTTAACTACAAAAGGACTGGAGAGAACTTTTGGAAATAATAGAAATAATGTATTATCTTGATTGTAGCTGTGATGTATATATCTGTCTAAACTCATGGAAATTTACACACTTATGGGCAAATCTATAATATGTAAATTACACCCCAATAAAATTTATTTAAGAGAAAATCTATATATTTGAGCTGATGTTCTATATAACTTTTCAGGTAGTATTGTAAGTTGTTTCAATCTTATAAGCCTTTGCGGAGGACTACAATAACTCCAATGTGTTAATATTTTCTCATACAGTCTCCTAAAGCTAGCTATTTCTTGGAGTTCAAGCCATGTGCTCAATATCCAATTTAACCATGTACTTTTCTCCTTTAAAAAAAGGACTGCTAACATTTCGGTCCAAATAATGGGGTACTCATGCCTCCCCAAAACATGCATCACCTAGATACATTCTCTCAGAATGCAAGTGACATAGATGTAACTCAAACTAAAAGAAAAAGTGTTTTGATTTATGAGACACTAAGATGTTTTAATAATGAAGCCCTGTGAAGGATGGGGCTGAAACTGACATTTGGGAATGCCTAGAATGAGGTAATATTTCCAGAACTCTTTCACCATTTCTTTCTTTATTTTTCACTCTGAATCTGAACTTTATTCTCACACTCTGACTACCACCACTTTTTAAGACACATAGCTATGAAATTTCTGAAGTTCTAAATCCTGTGGCTTCACTTAACTATTAAGAGTTAGTATTGATGTTCTCTTTAGTCCTAATTGCAACAATCCTAAGAAAGGACCTCTTTGGCTTAGCTTAGGTCACATAACCACCTATGGTCCCATTGACTACCGCCAGAGAACCAGGGAAAATGGGGTCATATATGAAATCTGCAGTGTTAGCTTTGAGGATATCAGGGGTGAAAACTTATCAAGGGCATGCTACAAGAGAGTGAAAATTCTGGGTAAACAATTTCATTTAAGCTCATGATAACAGGCATATTACCGTGTATTAATCATTTATCAAAGTATTTATCCAAGTATAAAACACAAAGACAGCTCTCCTTCATTATTATTTTTTGCCAAAATAATATGTAAAATACTTCTAAATCAATTCTGAGAAACTGACTGACATAATAATGAAGTAATACTTAAATATGTTTTACTTATATAAAAATTAATATTCTAAATAAAATTTTGAAATAATATTTAGAATTTAATCATATTAGCAATGAAAGAATGAGTAGTTGATAATATAAAACTAACAATCTAGAGAAGGGAAAAGTCTCATAGTAAGTAGAAGCAATGAAAGGAAATATGCTAGTATTAACATTAGGTTGGGAAATTAAGAGAATTAGGATCTAATTTAGTCTAACATTTGATCATGGGTTATTCCAGGCTATCTCTGGCAATCAGTTTTATCTTTTACAAATTAAAGGACTTGGAGTGGATGACCTTCTTTCTGGAATGTAAGAAGACATAATAAACATATATAGGTTATATATGTTTATGGAGCAGTTACTTATTTTCTAAATATATATATAAATTCAAAATGTTTTCTCATTCTGATTTAAAGAATGAAAATTTCATAGTTTTCAATAAATACGACGTGTCATTTCCACCATTCTTTTCAATCTTGATCTTACACCAGCTAAAATAAAAGCTTCTAATTGTATTTTAAAAACATATTAAAGTATAATGTTTCTAGGACTTTAAAATCTTGCATCAATTCAGTGAATGAAATTCTAATTTTATATATCTAATTCTACATTAAATTTGAGTCAAGCAAAGAGATTATCAACTTTAAAATTCATTAATTTATTCTCCATCAACCAGAATTGTTTTCTGTCCTTTATATCAATCTTTACCAAATTATTTCAAACAGAATTCCCTGAGTTAAGCATTTTTACAAAAGAAGTAATAACGATTTTTGAAATAATTAATATTGAAAATATTAGTGGTTGTTGACCCTTTACGATAGTTGATAGCAATTTTTCAATGTTTCTCAAAAATTTTCTCAGCACAATGTAGTATTCTGAAGAATATTTTACTAAAAAAAATCCATAGGTCAGCAACTTCTGTTTATGAACAACTCCCAGTAACTTATAATCAGGAAAACAAAAAAGCCTTTAAATGAATGACCGAAGGCAATGTTTCTAACCAGTTTCAATCCTATTTGGGAGGCAGATGCCTCCCACTGCTGTGAGTCAAAAAGTTTGCTCTCAACTATATGATTCATTTCCTCATAGTTGGAAGGAAACCTTTGAATTGCAGGGCAAATTTCCTTGACACAATCTTCCATTGTTTATGGATGGTACTTCTAACATTTCATTTTAAATGTTCTGATTACTCAGAAATTACTACTACCTAGAAAAATGCATCAGAATTCATGTAAAGAATTAGACTTTTGGATCAGTGTTCTACAAAGCAAGAGTTTAGTGTATAGCTAGCTCGCTAGTGATTAAGAATTAGTGCTATAATCAGTGAAAATCCAGGACTCTTTGACCTTCCAATAAGCAATAATTTACATAAAAATTTACATAGCTAAGTTGCGAAAATCTCCCTTGAGGATAATAACCAAATACCTGGACAAAATTATGTTTCCTTATTTATTACACTCAGTTTTACCAGTTAGAAATGATTTTGTATAGTAAAAAAATATATATGAAAGTATAGCCAGTTAAAGATAGTTTACTTCTCTTTTACATAAAAATGATGTAGGGGGAGCAAGTCCAGGGAAGGCTCTACTAGGCCATCAGTGACAAAGGTGATTTTTTGCTCTATTGCGAAGGGCAGAGCTTCTGTTCTGAAGATTATGACATAATCCAAGATGGATCCTGAAGCTGCAGCCATCAAATGGAAAGTTTGCCCATCAGAGGAAAGAAGCAAAAGCACAAGTGGATATGCTCCCAGTTGAGTTGGCTCCCATAAGCACCTTTCCTGGAAATTTCCCATAACACTTCCTTAACTTCTGCTTTAAAATTGACTGGTTTAGACTAAGTTTTTCTCTTGTAGAATTAGGTTGAAATTAGCAAAACTTTGCCCAGATAGGATAATATCATAATATACAACATTCCTAGTACCACAGAACTGATGATCACCTATCTGGAGATTGTTTATCAGCAATGTTATAAAAATGACAACTTTTTATGGTATCAAATAATTGAAACTCTTTGACTCAGTACTTTCTAATGTGTATTTAGACTAAAATCTGAAGTCTTTCTTTTAAAAGTAAATTGTGTGGTTTTTCTGCCTGGTGATTTGTAAGACGTGTCCTTCTTATTACAAAATAAATCATCATGATATGACTAGTTCTTGCTGGCATGTCATGAGTCATTTGATCTGTAATTTTAAGACTTCCTTCAATTCACAAAACTTGCCATGTCTTTCATAAATTATAATATGTAGTTTATATTCTGTTTCGTGTTTCTATACTTAATCTTGGTGAACCAATGTTAGGTAGCTAGTCAGGCATGAATGACAGAGAGAACAAAGGAATAGAGACCCAGCCTAGAGACTGTCCAAAGAATACCCTATTGGTAGTTAGAGAATCCCTCCTGCATCCCCAGAGACAAAGAAAAGGAGGGTCATAATCTTAGCTGGCCTAATGTGGCTAGAGACACCTGTGCAGAAGGTCATTATAATACTGTTTATGCCTAGAAGTTCATGAATCTAATTATAACAGACTGAATTCCAGGTAAGCAAATGCACACTAGGCAAAGAGTTACATAGCAGCCAGATGTCAATTAAAATGACCTCACATGCCAATCACCTGGGAATGCCTTTGGAACCACCCCATCACAGCCCAAATATAAGGCAGACATTCCCACTTCTAGGCCCTTCTTTTTTCCCCTCATGTTGTTATGGTTGTAATTACAGCTCTCTGGGACCATGTGCCTTCTTGGGGCATGCTTTGTCTTTATCCATGTGCCTCCTTGGGGCATTCTTTGTCTTTCTAAAATATATTTTGTAAAATATACTTAATCTAAAATAAATCTTAATGACCTGTGATTCTTCACTACCTTCATTTGAGGAAGAATTGAGGAAAAATGCTAACCACACTTCTGAGCCGTCATTATCCCTTCTCCCTCTCATCTGTCTTTGGTGCGACACTGAACTCTGATAGGCCCCAACGGTGACACCAAGATTGTTGATTTTGAACTTTCTTGTACCAGTGAAATTCAGTAAAATTTCTGCAGCAGTGAAATCAGTTTAAGTGAAGAACTTTTCATCTATCGACATCATAATTTCTGCCATCCAGTTTACCTTTATTGCTCCTCATAAGACAGGTGATGAAATTCTGACAGAATTTTGTTCTATTGCCTGACATGACACCACACTTCTTATAAAAAAAAAGAATTTCTGAAATTTCCTTCTTTACTGTGCCTAAATTTTGTTCTATTTGCCCTTGATTTGTCAGAAAGATCTAGAAAACTTGGCATTTAGATTGGTTTCTTTATTTACAGTGAAATTGCAGGAATTCTATTTTTATATTTCTTAAAATCTTTTCAGGTAGTATTTCAAAAGGAGATTTAAACACTGGTGCTTCGGTTTTTATCTTACCAAAAAGAACAAACCTGTTTTTAGTATACATTTTATGTAAAACAAGAATAGATTTAACTTATTATCCTGATATTCTAATATAATCTTAAAATATGTAAAATCTATACTTATTTTTAATTATTTTCTTATATGTGGGTCCATTTTTGAAACCTTGATTCTGTTCAACTGATATATTTTTCTATCTTTATGTCAAAACCATACCTAAATTGACTGCTACAGCTTTATAGTAAATTTTGATAACAAGTAGTATAAATAATTCAAATTAATTTTTATTTTTTCAAAATTGTTTTAGCTATTTTAGATTCTTTGCTTTCTCATCCAAATATTAGAATTATCTTGTCAATTTCTATCAAAAAAATCTTATAAGTATTTTGATTATGATAATTAATAATGTAAAATATTGAACATCCCAATTTATGAACATGGTGTTTTTCTACATTTATTTAGGTTTTTAATTTCTCTTTGCAATATTTTATATATTTCAATGGAGGCCTCTAGCATATATATGGTTAAATTTATCCCTACGTACTTTGTATGTAATTATAAAGGTATTATTGTAATGCTATTTTATGTTCATTACTAACATAAAAATATAAATTTGATATTTATATCGAATATGTATTTTAAATGTGTGTCACCTATTAATCACATGATTTTTAAAATTTATAAATCATTATATATATATAAAGCATGTTTTCTGTAAATAGTTTTAAGCTTCCATTTGCAAAATTTTGCATTTTATTTGTTTTTATTGTTTTATTGCATTGTATAGAATCTGTAGTACAATGTTGAATAGAAAATATGAAAGCAAACATCATACTCAATGGTGAAAGGTCAAAAGCTTTTCTTCTAAAATCAGAAATAAGACAATGATGCCCACACTCTTCATTTTTATTCAATATAGTAGTGGAAGAGTTATCCAGAGAAGATAGGCAAGGGAAAGAAATAAACATAGCTAAACATAGCTAAATTGTCACTAGTTGTACCACATGATATTTTATGTATATAAAAAATCCTAAAGACTCCATCGCCCCAAAAAAGTTAGAATAAATGCATTCAGTAAAATTGCAGGATACATAATTACTAAACAAAAATTTGCTGCAAATTTAACCAACAAGGTGAAAGACCTATACACTGAAAACTATAACCTTATTGTAAGAAAATGAAGAATTCACAAATAAATGGAAAGACATTCCATGCTCATGGAGAGGAATAATTAATATTGTTAAAATGTCCATACTACCTAAAGCAATCTCTATCAAAATCTCAAAGGCATTTGCATAGAAATAGAATAATCTTAAAATTTGTATGGAAACACAAAAGACCCCAAATAGCCTAAGCAATCTTGAGAAAAAAAAAAACAAAGCTGGATCCTTCACACTTTCTGATTAAAAACTATATTACAAATCTATAGTTATCAAAACTATGATATTTACATTAAAAAAAAAACAGACACATAGATCAATGGAACAGGAGACGAGAAATAAATCTATGCTTACACGGTCAATTAATTTACAACAATGAGGCCAAGAATATATAATGAGAAAAGGACAGTCTCTTCAATAAATGTTATTGTGAAGACATGTGTGAAAGAATAAAAGTGGACAACTATCATAAACCATACACAAAGACTTGAAGGTAAGACCTGAAACCATAAAACTCCTAGAAGCAATTTTATATTGATTTTGGCAATAACTTTTTGAATCTGACACCAAAAGCAAGGTAAAAATAAAAAAACTAGTGGGATTATATCAAACTTATAAAAAATCTTCTGTATAGCAAAGGAAACCATCAACATTAAAGACACTCTAGTAAATGGGAGAAAATCATATCTGACAAGGGGTTAATATCCAAAATATATAAATAACTCATACAATTCAACAGTAAAAGAGAAATAATTCAATTTAAAAATGGGCAGAGGATCTGAATAGACTTTTTATCCAAAGAAATCAGATGGCCAACAGGTACATGAAAATATACTCAATATTACTGACATTAGGAAAACGAAAATCAAAACCACAATGAGGTATCACCTCACACCTGTGAGAATGGCTGTTATCAAAAAGACAAGAAATAACGAGTGTTGGTGAGGATGTGGAGGAAAGGGAACCCATGAGCACTGTTAGGAATGCAAGTTGGGATAGCCACTATGGATAACGGTATGGAGGTTCCTCAGAAAAATAAAAATAGAACTACCATATGATCCAGAAATTCCACTTCTGTGTATTCATTCAAAGAAAATAAAACCATTAACTACAAAAGACATATGCATGCCCATGTTCATTGCAGCACTTTTAACAATAGCCAAATTAAGGAAACAACTTAGTGTCCACCAATGGAAGAATGAAATAAAATTAATGTGATATATATGTCACATTTTATTTATTATACATAAACACACAATGAAATATTATTCAGCCATAAAAAAAATAAAATCTTGCTATTTCCAATATCATGGATGGATCTTGAAGGCATTATATTAAGTGAAATAAGTCAAAGAAATTACCTTATCATTTCACTTATACGTGGAATCTAAAACAAGCAAAAAATATATCAAGCTCATAGATACAAAGAACAGATTGGTGGAGGGACAGGAAAATATTTATAGAAAAAAGGACAATATTTTCCCAAATTTGATAAAAATTATAAAAACACATCCAAGAAACTCTCATTTATCTAAGCAGAAGAAATGTAAAGAAAACTACACCAAGGTACATACTAATCAAATTTCCAAAGCCTAGTAACAAAGACAAAATTTTTTTAAAAACCAAAAGAGAAAAAGACATTTACAGAGAAATGAATAATGATAATAAACTTCTCATCTGAAATTCTATGGTCCAAGAGATAAAGACATCTGTGGAGTGTTGAAATCTATAATTAGCAAAAATTTATTTCAAAAAGCATAATCAAATCAGGAGTTTTTTTCAGACCAGCAGAGCTTAGATAACTAACCACTAAAAGGCTTGAATTACAAGATATTTTAAAGAAAGTTAGCCAGAGGACAAATGATAGCAGGTAGAGATGAATTACAAAACAATGCAGACAAAATAAATAGTAAAAATTTAGGTAAATATAAAAACATTTTTTTCTGAATTTATACATTGTTAAACTATAACCAATTACTTAAAGCAAAAAAAAAAATAACAATATATTGTAGGGTTCATACACACAGCAGACAAAATGGGGGTGGAAGCGGAAGTATATTGTTGAAAGTTTCTTACAGTATACATCAAATGCTATAATTTTATTTGAAAGTAGACATTGATTAAAATATATATATTATAAACCCTGGAACAATAGCTAAAACAATAAACAAAAAAAGAGAATTAATCAATATTGAAGATAAAATGGAATTCTAAACAAAATAAAATATATCTAAAAGAAAAAAAGGCGAAAAGAAAAAAGAGAAAGTAGAAAATAGCAAAATGTAGATTTAAAATTAACCATAGCAGTAGGTATATTAATGTAAATGGACAAGCATTAAAATTAACGGAAAGATATTGTGAAGCAAGAAACCCATTTTAAATATAAAGATACAAAGAGGTTAAAATTTAAAAGGTATTAAGAAGTCTACAAGCAAATACCAATCTTAAAAAAATCCAGAGTGGTTTCACTAATAGAGGAAGTTGACGTCCGTTTAAAATATTAACAATGGTAAAGAGGAAGTTTCCACAGTGATAAGATGGTTATTTCATAAAGAAGATACAGTAATTGTTAATATAAATATGTATAGTAACAGAGTTTCAAAACAAGTAAATCAAAAATATGATAGACCTGAAAAGAGAAATCTAAAAATTCAAAATCATAATTGAAAATTTTAATATTTATCTCTCAGTGATTGAGAGAATAAGAGATTTTAAAAAATATTATAAAAGTCTTATTTAAAAACCTGATCAACCAGCTTGACCTAAATGACATTTATAGTAGAATACATGTTCCTCTGTAGTGTACATGTATCATTCATGAAGATGGACAGTATTCTGAGCCATAAAATGAGTTGCAATAATTTTTAAAAAAAAAATTTAAATCATGTGGAGTATTTTGTTCACTGATTTCAGTAGGATTAAACTAGAAATCAATACCAGAAATATATACAGAAAATATACAAATATTTGGAATTTAAACAACAAACCTCTGAATAACCTGTGTCCAAAAAAGAAAAAGAAAAAAGAAATCACAGGAGAATTAGAAAATATTTTGAACTGAATTAACATAAAAATTGATCAAAATGTATATGAATAAATAAAGTCATGCTTAGAGGGAAATTTATAGCAATCAATACTTATATTAAGAAATAAGAGAGAGCTAAAAATCAATGCTCTCCATATATCTCTTAAGAAACTTGAAGAGCAAATTTTATAAAAAGTAGAACAGGTGGATGGAAATAATAAAAACAAGAACAGAAATTGGAATAGAGAAAATCAATAGAGAAAAATCAATGAAACCAAAAGCTATGTGTTTGAAAAGATTAGTAAAATTGATAAGCTTCTGGATAGCCTTATCAAATATACAAAACTCTCTTCCCAGTTGTATGGCCTGAATGTAGTTAATTGACTAAAGGTCATATATGTTGTTTGATTTTACATAAATTGACATGATAACTTAATTCACCTATTTTTCATTCAGTACATCACATTTTGTGAGAGAAATGTTAAGAACTGATTTGCATAAATATAAAATCATATTGTAACCAAATAGTCACTGGAAATGGTGGTTTTGAGCATTAAAAATAATAGATGGTGGATGATATGGTAACTCTTTAAATATATTCAAGCTAATAGTCATATAAGTACTAGATCTGCTGTAGGACTACTGATAGAATGAATAATATAAATGCATGAAAACTGAAAAGAACAAACATGAGCTCCCCAAAAGGGGAGTTCATAGTTTTCTGAATTCATATTGCACACTATTTGTTCTACTTCTCTGGTGTTACTGTACTTATATTACAATAACTTGTAATACAAGTAGAACACAAATATATTACTTTTATTTCCCAAAGTATCTATATATTACACAGAACTTCGCATTATGTTTTCCTTCTTACAGGTAGTGAATAAAAGTTTATTGAACAATAGAACATTATTGCTATTAGAAGGAAAGGAAGGCAGGCAAGGAGAGAAGAAGGGAGAGAAAGATGGATGGAGGGAAGTAGGGAAGGAAAAAAAAAAGATACTTTGGCAGTTACTCAGTTATCCTCAACAGAAAGTTTCAAGCAAAAGCTGGATGATGTTTTCTTGTTTGTTTTTGTAATTAAGGTCATAGATGGAACAAATGGAGTGTTCCTATAAGGCCTATGTTTCATAAAGTGTATTGTGGAAAGGATTGTTATGTAATATCTGATCTCTGTACTGTTGCCAGTCAACACATGTATTTTTGGAACTTGAGATGAAGTACAGAAAATGAGAGGAAGCATGTAGAAATATTTATATCAACAAGCTAGGTTAATTTCATGTTTTATGGATCTAATTATAAAAATTGGGGGCTCATATTTTGTATGTATTTTTATTGTATTTTACAAAAATGTCAGTGCATATAAAATAGATTATTTTCTAAGTCTTTCCTTCTTGAGATGGTTTGAAAGCACTGCTATAGAATATATATTTTGTCCAGTAAATATTCCATGATAAAATGAGTTCAGGAAATGTCTCATTGTGTTTCTCTTAGATTATAGGGCACATTGAAATGTTAAACCAATGACAATTAAAACTGCCTCTTTACTTTAGTTAACACATTATTTTCAAGCCTTTTGAACTTAAAACTATTTTCATATAGTACTACAAAGATCCTGGGAAAAAAGTGCTCAAAGGAACACACTTTAATTATGTAATTTCAGAGTTATAAGTAATTTTCTGAATTTGTGACATTTTTATAATCATGTCAAATGTAAATTCTTTCAAATTTCTAACCATATTGAAAAGCTTTTTATTATTTATGAGAAAGTTGGTATGTAATTAAGAGGTGATTTTATCAAATTTGCCATTGCCAGAAATAGATGTTTTCCTTTCAAGTAATAAAGTGGTATATTCTAAGCAATATACTTTGAATGGCAAGTGTAAAGTGACAATACGTTTAAAATAATGTATTCCCTTAAAAATCACAAATATAAAACAATTTATTTCTTCTTAAATGCATTTTTATCTGAATAAACTTAAAATATAAACTTTGTAACAATAAACTATAAATATACTTTAAAGTATCATTCAACTTTCATATAAAATCTTTTATAATTTCCTTTGAACAAACCATTTTAATATTTTTGCTAACAAAAATTACAATACTTCTCCGTGAGTATAGGATATAGGAATATTTATTTAACTAGTGCTTTTCATTCTATATGATCAGGAGAGTATGTCAATAAGAAATTAATCCAATATCTATTTTTTAACAGGTGATTAGATATACACTTAGAGAAAAAGAAAGTCAGTCATGGGTATAACATAATCTTCCATATTTACAGAAACATCCCAAATTTAAAACTATCAGAACCCTTGTTTATCCTCACAGATTTCTTTCAGGAGATAGTTAAATTTTAAACTAAGAGCTAAGAAGCCTGCTGGAAAATTGCCAAATGCAATTAATTAGCAATGGTAGGTGTTAGATAATGGAAAATAATACTTTACTCTGACCCACTAACCAAATAAAAAGTTTCCACCCTTCTCATTTTTTTTTATATTAAGTGTAAAAATATTTTCACTTGTAGAGAAATTAGATTTCCTTTCATATTTACTTGTATTGGAAAAAGTTACAGAAATGTGAAACTCATTCTGAGCATAAAATGCTTTATGCTTATAAAATATTCTGTGGTCATTTGTATGCTTTGTATAAAATATTCCAATTTTGGCAACAATGACCTATGTCTGGATAGGAAAATAATGATGCTCAAATATTGCTCAAGAAAGAAAAATATTTCTGAAACTTGGGATTTAGAATAACTTCAACATTATTATTAGTCTTTATTTTTTAAGAGAAAACAAAAATAGGAACTATTCTTGTTACCTTCTGTGAATTAGTTTTGAAGGGGATATTGACAAATAGGCAGATATTAATTGTAATATCCAAGAGTTCAAGAATGAGAAAACAGGAGACACAATTGTTTTCAAATACTTGAAGTGTGAGACTTTTTCTATATATAGGACCAATGAACATATATTACAGAAAAGATATTTAAATGTAAAATAGAGACAAAATTAGCAATATTACAGTGCTTTGGAAATTGCATTTGGAGTAGTAAATGGCTTTATTAGCATGCTAAACCAAAGGCTAGATGATGCCATGTTTAGGATAGTTTAGAAAAAAAAAAAAATTCTATGCTGAGAAGTTGAAGACTTTTGATGTCCTTAAAAGTTCTAAGATTCCATGATTGTACTGACTATTGTCAAAGCAACATTTTCTTACTAGACTCAAAGTGAAAAAAATAAAGATTTGTAACTATTACCATTTCACATGGAGCTATTTATTTAAATTGTCATTCTTCTATTGATAACCTGATTTGATAGAAGATATGCTACATAGTTATTCAGGGTACTGATTATGATTTATGTTATAATTTCATTGCTAATGAAAATGTATTCTTTCTTTCCCTGGGACCGAAAATACCAAAAGTACATATTTCTTCCACCTCTGCAACAGAAATATGATTTTGCCTGTGAGAAATATAAAATGTGGATACAAATATTTTCTTTTTCAAGTCTCAGAAAATAAATAGCATTCTACACAATTTGTATTAATGCGGTATGTTTCGAAACTGTAAACTATAGTAATGTGTACAGAATTTGGACTTAAACAAATTTAATCATGTACTGGTTACATGGGCTATTAGTTGTGTGTCATGGGCAGCAGAATCACTCCAACTGTATGTAAGTTCACATCATCTGAAAAATAGATATTATAATAGTGTATTTCTTAATGTGTTATGGTTGGATTAAAGGAGATTGTTCATGTGTAAAATGCTTACAACAATTAGATGGGATTATTTTTAAGGATGTGAAATGTTTCTTAACTTTGCAGAAATATGAAAATTTAGAAATAGTTTTTAAAATTTCTTTATACAAGATCAGTGGATGTGAATCCTATGTAATATGTTTTGATCATAAGTAGTGTTTTTTTGATAGACTCCTACCTCTAATGTGTGTTTAAGAATGTAACTATATAAAAATGCAGTTTAATACCTGCATGGAAGACACAACCTCAAACTCTTACTTCAATGTCTTATTTTAAAATATTGTATTGACTTCTGAATAAAACTGTCAATTTTTATAGTTGTATTATATCTATAGTTATTTTTATACACTGTAAATTTATTTTTATAAATATATTTCATAATTTAGCCCAATTTTTTTGAATTCAGGTTAGGTCATTCAACATTTAATTAACTTAAAATCTCTTGAGTGCTATCTTAATGGCACTATTCTATGTTCTGGTTTTAAAAACATAGGCCTTAACTTCATAGAGCATCTCTAACATGGGTTTACATAAGGAAACAGCATTATCTCATTTATTTTGGAGGTGAAATATCTTCGAAATTAAAGCAAAACAGTTTTTCATAGAAACTAAATCTAAAAAGAAACAAATAAATAGGAATTAAATTTTGAATTTCAAAGAAATTAGTTTCACTTTATGGCTACATATCCTAAAATCAAGTTTTCCAAAGGAAGCAAAAACAGAAGTGTTAATGCTGAGAGTATACAATATTTGTCTTTCTGTTTGTGGCTTATTTCTCATTTCTTTTAAAACATCGAAGAAAGAGATGCCCACTCTTACAGTTTTATTCAACATTGTACACAATATTTTCTTTATCCATTTATCTATCAATGGATACTTAGGTTGTTTCCATATCTTGGCTATTGTGAATAATGCTTCAATGAACATGGTAGTAGAGATATCTTTTTAAGATAGTGATTTCATTTCCTTTGTAGATATAGCCAGAAGTGGGATAACTGGATCACATAGGAGTTCTATTTTTATTTTTTGAAAAATGTTCATATTGTTTTCTATAATAACTCTATCAATTTACATTCCCACCAACAGTACACAGGTTTCGCTTTTCTTTACATCCTCAATAGCATTCATCAAGGAGCTTTTACTCTATGTTTTTTAAGGAGCTTTATGGTTTCAGGTCTTAGATTTAAGTCTTTAATCCATTTTCATTTATGTGTATGGCATAAGATAAGGTATTCAGTTCAATTCTTTTGGATAGGGATATCCAGTTTTCCCAACAATGTATATTAAAGAGACTGTCATTTTCCTATTGTGTATTCTTGGTGCCTTTGTCAAAGATTAGTTTACCATATATGCATGAGTTTATTCCTGGGTTCTCTATTCTGTTCCAGTGACGTATGTTTTGTTTTGTTTTAATGCTGTAACATACAGTTTTTATTACCACAGCTTTGTAATATAATTTGAAATCAGGAAGTGTGATACTTCCAGCTTTCTTGTTCTTTCTCAAGATCACTTAGGCTATCTGGAGTCCTTTTTGGTTCCATACAAATTTTAGAAATGTTTTTCTCTACTTACGTGGAAACAGTGCAATCTGAATTTTAAAAGGGATTGCATTGAATGTGTAGATCACTTTGAGTAATGTGCGTACTTTACCAATATTAATTCATCCAAACCATAAACACAGAGTATCTTTCCATTTGTGTCTTCTTAGTTTCTTTCTTCAATGTTTTATTTATAGTTTTCAATATACATATCTTCACCTCCTTGATTAAATTTTTCCTCAGTATTTTATTCTTTTGGATGCTATTGTAAATGAAATCATTTTAATTTCTATTTCCAATAGTTCATTGCTAACATATAGAAATGCAACAGATTTTCCATGTTGATTTTGTATTCAGCAACTTAACTAAATTTATTAGTTTTAACAGCTCTTTAGTGGCATGTTTAATGTTTTCTATATGTAAAATCATGTCATCTGCAAAGACAATTTTTCTTCCTTTCTAATTTAGGTACTTTTTATTTTCATTTATTTATTTATTTATTTGTTTATTTATTTATTTATTTATTTATTTTTGCCTAATTGTTCTGCCTAAGACATCTAACTCTATGTTGAATAAAACTGTAAGAGTGGGCATCTCTTTTTAGTTCCTGAAAGCTCTCAGCTTTTCACCATCGAATATAATGTTAGCTGTGGGCTCATAATATATGAACTTTTTATACTGAGGTACATTCCTTCTATACTTAATTTCTTTTTATCATGAATTGATGTTGAATTTTGCCAAATGTTTTTGCATCTATTGAGATGATTATATTGTTTTTATTCTTTATTTTGTCAATATGCATATAATTTATTGATTTTAACATGTTGAACCATCCCTGATTCCCAGGCCTGTTACCAAGTGTACAGATGAGTATGACTCCCTCTGGGTCTCTGGAAGAGCTCCTAACAGGCCACTTAGGGCATTCTGGGCAGGTAAAATTGGCCCCAGACTGCAGTTCAGAGGGGATGGAATCAAGTTACAGGGCTGCTTAAGGATCTTCATTCAGACTGAGGTTGGCAGGCCTACATCCAAGAGCTCAGAGGAACAAGCAGGACCACTCTAAGACTGCAACTGGGAGGGGCTGGAGCTGATCTATGGAGCCCTTTCAGGATCTGCTGTACTACAGAACCAAAGTCAAAGGCCTGTCTCGGGAATGGGTAGGTATATTTACTGCCTAGTCTTGAAGTGGCAGGACAAGGGGTTAAGAGGGGCTGGAGCTGAGTAACAGGTTCTTCAGTGTCCAAGTCAGAAACCAGGTCTGTGGGCTATTACCCAGGACATCGGTGTGACTTCTGCCAGGTCCCTTGGTGATAGGTGTTAATGGTAGGACCAAAGCCAAATGGAGTTATCGTCTAGTCCACAAGGTGATCAGGCTGTTTATCTGTAGCTGAGTCCACAGTCAGTGAGTCTACCACCTGGATGTGGGCCTATCTTCTCAAAATGGACCTCCTGAGTCTTAGATTCCCCCAAGGTTCCATAATCTCCTACCTGGATCCTGAAACTCCCACAAAGGTACTTTTATCTGGATGGCTGTAAAATTATTGTTGCTGAGGTGGAAATACAAGCAAGAATTTCCTATTCAGCCAGTTTGCCGATGTCACTCTCAAATATTTTACAAGTATTTGTCCTTAAGCGTATAATAGAAACAGAAAAAATTATAGTATATCCCAAACCAATACAAATTCCAACAGGCCTGCAGTTATAACTAATGAGGTTTTGAGTAAGTAATGTCATCATGGAGAAAATGAAGCTTTTCTATCTGAATGAAATATTTAGTTTGTATGAGGAAATTTCTTTTTCATTTCTTCTCATCTTACTCTTATAGTCTCTTTAGATAACTGAAACTCTCTGTCAACAACATATATAAATTTTAGCCATAAACCAGATTTTTTTTTGCAAAAAGAAAGGAAGACATTAAAATTTTGTGACTTTTAGCAGCCATGTGTATCATCAAAAAATCTATGTTCCCCAGACACGAGTGAATAGATTCAGGTAAGCATATGCTTTCCTAAATAGCCATGCCAGGGAAGTCTGGTTCTGCTACTAAAATAGGATTGCCATTTAGATAGAGCAGGTGGATTCTGCTATTGTTTTTAACCTCCTTCTTTCCTTTCTCAAAACGTTTCAGGAATAAGGAGTTAGGTGAAACCAATATACCTTCCTTATTCAGGTTTCTCAATCTGTGAAAATCCGTGAGCAAGTAAGACAATGCATCTCAAGAGATGGCCATTTCTTAGACAAAAGCTTCCTTAATCTGTGCATTCTTAAGTAACCAAAAACATTTATTAAAATCACCAGCCACAGCTGAAACAGAAACTAGAATACAATGCTTCACAAACAGCACATCTTTAAAATCTATGTTTACTGTTATAACAGTAAACTTGCTCATTCCTTCTCAAAAGAGAAGTAACATAGATAACTAGGTAGATAATTTATGTTTTTTTGTATTTGTCAGTGGCTTCTTAAATGATCACTTTAGATTCATTCAGCCATATTGCTACAGACGCCACATTAACTTCAAATATTTTATGCTAGTTTGAGGATCAACTTCAGATAAAATTGTAGAATAGGTAGTTTATCTTTAGACTCCATGCAGGGCTTCTCTCTTCCTTTCAGTCATTCCTGAAGATCTCTCTATTCCTTTACAACATAGTCTTACTCTGGTAATTTTCAGCAACCAACAAAAAGTAAACTAAGAAACTAAACCTTATACAGCCACTATGAAAAACAGTTTGAAGGTTCCTCAAAAAAATTAAAAATAGAACTATTTTGACCCAGCAACTGCACTATTTACCCAAAGAAAACCAAAATACGAGTTCGTAAAGATCTATGTTCCTTTATGTTCACAGCCACAATATTCACAATAGCCAAGGTACGGAAGCAATCTAAATGCCTATCAATAGACGATAAAAAAGTTATGGTTCAGATACACAATAGAATATTACTAAGCCATAAAAAATGAAATCCTACCATTTGCAAAGATATGGATGGACCTAAAGGATATTATGCTCAGTGAAATAAGTCAGACAAAGATAAATACCATGTGATTTCATTTATATGCAGAATCTAAGGAACAAAAGGAACAATCTAATTGAAAACAGACTCACAGATACAGAGGACAATCTGGTGACAGCCAGAGGGGATGGGGGGTAAGGGGTAGGGACCTGGGAGAAAAAGTTGAAGGGACGAAAAGGTACAAATTAGTAGTTACAAAATTAGTCACAGGGATATAGAGTACAGCATAGGGAATATAGTCAATAGTATTGTTTGTAATGGCTGTGTGTAGAGCCAGATGCGTGATAGAGTAATCAAGTAGATACCTTCATAAGCTATATAAATATCTAACCAATGTACTATATACCTAGACTAATATAAAATAATTTTTTTAAAAAGAAATATAAAAAAAAATTTAATTCTTGCCAAAGTGGCAGTTGATAAAGCTTATGTTTCTATTCCTTTCAGAGTGTTTAAGTTTATAACATTTAAGTAAAATATTTTTTAAGACTAAAGCCTATTTCAAATTAATATATAAAAGTAACATTTTCAATATCAAGTTCTGAGGCTTGGGGAAACAATTCAAGCACAAGAACATTCTCAGTGTGAAGAAAATAAAGCTTCATATTTCATCTATTCAGAAGTCAAATCCTACCTATAGATTGTTCTCTTGATCTCCAAACAGGATATTTATAGTTTAAAAAAAACTCCAAAATTAGTAAGCATTATAGAAAATAAGTATATTAGTGGACAAATGTAAGTGAAAACTAGTTGAAGGATAAGGCAGGGGCTCACAAGAAATAAGGTAATAGCCAAATAGTAGGAACTTCAGTCAGACTCGATATGTTCTGAATTTACACACCTGGCCATGATGTAATAGTGAGGGACCAGATTTACATTACTGTCTTAAACATTAATAAACTGGACAAAATATATGAAACAACAGCTTTCAGATATTAGACAGGTAGCACAGGAAAATGATCCTTGAGAAAAGGGAAACAAGTCTTATGGCCTGCTGCCCGGAGAGAATGTCTACACTGCAGTGTTTAATGTCTCATGCATGATTCACCAATCACTATGCACTTATTTCTGTCTTTTATATCTTTGGGGTTTTTGGTTTTTTGGTTTTGTTTTATTTTATTTTATTTTTTTTAGTAGTCTCTGGGTATGTTTTCAGGTTTGGTAATGTCTCTTTTAGTCTCTTAGTTGCTGTTAATCCCTTCAGTTCATTATTTATCTAATACAATGAATTGGTCATCTCTAGAAGTTTGATTTGAGTCTTACATGTTTCATATTTATTTGTCATGCTTAAGATTTCCTCTAGTTTCTTGATATAAGGATATTGATACATACTTAACATTCAAGTGTACTAATTCTATCGTATGTGTTATTTATAGCAGGGGTCCCCAAACCACCCCTGGCCGTAGAGCAGGTATCAATCCATGGCCTGTAAGGAACTGGGCCACACAGCAGGAGGTGACCAAATGATGAGAGAGCAAAGCTTCATCTGTATTTGCAGACACTCCTCCAGTGCTAGCATCACCACCTCAGCTCCACCTCAGGTCATCAGGCATTAGATTCTCATAGGGAGCATGAGTCTCTGGACCGCTGATTTATAGGTCTTTATTTTTTTCTTTATTGTACGTCATATTTTCCTTCTTTCTTGAATGTCTGTGAATTTTTATTGTAGATTTTATACCTTTAAGTGATGTGGTATTTAATTTTGGAAAAAAAAAACTAAGTTGGAAGATATACAATAACTAATTTCAAGACAATATAAGAGTACAATACTCAGAGTACAGTATCTGCATAAAAATAGACATATAGAATAATGGAACAAAATCCTGAGTCCAGAAATAGATCAATACACAGCTGGTACAATGATTTTCAACAAAAGTGACACAGACAAATTTTAATAAGTGATGTTCAACAAAGATTATTATAAGGAAGAGGAAGAAAATTGTATGTCTAATGCAAAAAGGAGAACTTTGTCTCTTAACTTACATATTATGAAATAATCAACCTGTTATCTATCACAGACTTAATATTAAGTGCCAAAGCTATTAAACTTCTAAAAGAAAACTTAAAAAGTCTTAACGATCTTAGGCAAAGAGTTCTATAATACAGAAGCACTTATATAAAGCACACAAAAAAAATATAAATTGGCCTTGATCAAAATTAAGAATTTCTGCTCTTCAAATGACAGGTTTAAGGGAAAAAAGAAACAAAATTGGAGAAAATATTTTCAAAATATATATCTGATAAAGGATTTATATTCAGAATGTAATAAAAACGAACAGCTGAATTATAAGATGACAAACAACCTAACTTTAAAATGAACAAAAGATGTGAAAAATAATAACTTCCCAAAGAAGATATACAGATGGCAAATAGGCACATGGGGAGAGGCTGATTATCATTTTTCATTAGGGAGATATATATAAAATGCAAAAAAAGACCAAAATGAGAAACAACTATATACCCACTAGAATGGCTAAAATTTTAACATTTGATTGTACTGAGTGTTGACAAGGAGGTGGAGAAACCGTAATTCTCAGAAGGGATATGTAACAATTACTTTCAAAAAAAGTATAACATTTTCTTTAAAAGTAACCACATGATGAAAAAAGTAACTTTACAGTGGAGGAAACTGACAAACACACTACCTCTGCCATACATCAAGATTTACAGCATCAGTGAGAAGTTACATTGATAGTATGTATCCCTGATATGATGTGATGAGAATGGCAATTTAGTTCTGTGATCTTGCACCCAAGAATACAAAACTTCTATCCAATCATAAGTAAAACATCAGACAAACCCAAATTGAAAGACATTCTACTAAATATCTAACCAGTATGCCTCAAAACTGTCAAGATCATCAAAAACAAGGAAAGTCTAAAAAACTGTCACAATCTAGAGAAGCCTAAGGGAATGATGACTAAATGTAATGTGGTATCCTGGATAGGATCCTGGAACAGAATAAGTACACTAGGTAAAAACAAGTAAGGAAATTAGAATTAAGTATTTACTTCAGTGAATAACTACATATCAATATTCTTTATTCTCTGTGCCAAGTACACCATAGTTATGTATTGCATGAACAACAAGGGAACCTGGGTGCAGGTTATACAGGAATTCTCTGTACCATCATTTTAACTGTCAGATCCGACAGGGACAGAAGAGGATGAGGCAATGTGACCATGGAGGCAGAGACTGAGGTGATGACACCTCATCCAAGGCACAAAAAGCTGAAAGAAACAAAGAATGGAGTATCCACTAGCTTCCAGAGGAAGAGTATTCCTGACCTTGATTTAGGCTCAGAGAAACCAATTTTGGACTTCCAGTCTCCTGAACTGTGAAAGAATATTTTTTTTCTTGTTTTAAGTTGTCAAGTTTGTAATAATTTGTTACAGTCTCCACAGGAAATCATATAGTTATCCTCTCTCAAAGATTTCAATATACTTTCTATTCAGAAATATTTTTGTTTGTTACTGTTATTGTTGTGAAGTTTTTTAAAGTAACCTTCCTAGCCCTCTCTTCTGAATTTAAACTGAAATTCAGCTTCCAACTTGACATCTTCCCTTGTAAAATTTCAATAGTTCCAAGGTTGAACATCTTCCCAACAACTGCTCTCCTGCCTCCGCTTACATATCTCCGTTCATATCAAATCCATGCCTTCAACTGCTTTAGCTAACATTTTTACTGACATCCCAAACTCTTCTCCTCACTATCAATACCTAATGGGTAAGGGAATCATAGTAGCTCTACTCTCCAAGTATATCTAGAATATGTTCACATATTGCCATGCCTATTACTACTACTAATTTGGTTCGAGTCACCATCATCTCTCACTAGGATTACTGAAATATCCTACAGCTCACTCTTCTATCCTTGCTCTTCTCTAGTCAACCAGAAAGAGTTAATTATCCTTTTAAGACATGAATAAGATCAAGTCACTCATCTGCTTAAAATGCTTCTTTATTTCACTCAGAGTAAAAGCAGTGTATTTACAATGGGCTACCTAGCAGGCCCTACTTTATCTGGCTCTCCCATCACATTTTTAATATTCTCTCCATTGTTTTATCATTCACTCACTATATCCCAGTCCCGCTGACCTCCTGGCTGACCTCAACACGCTACTTTAAAGCCTTTGCTCTTAACTATTCCCTTTACCTGGAATGTTCTTCTAGATAGATTCCTAAGTCTGTGCTCAAATTGCAAATTCTTAATGTAGTCTATTCAAGTCACTCTATTTAATAAAATAAAGCAAAGGCACCCACAGTTGCCATACCCAATTCTCCTTAACCTATTCTATTTTTTTCCATAAAACTTGCAATCTTTTTATAAGTTTATAATTTTACTTATATTTATGGTTCATTGTGTCACTGATGCTAGAAGGTAAGTCCAATAAAAATAGGAATTATTGTCTCTTTTTCACTGATGTATCTCAAGTGTACAGAACAGTGCCTGCTTCAGAATAGACACACAAATACTTATTAAATGACTAACAATAAATGAATTAGCATTAGTTAAACCCAGTTCTCTGTAACTAATTTTGACTTAAATTGAGTAACATGAAAAATGCAGGATCTGACAATATTTTCTTGACTATGAGCTTGTAAGAAATTAATTTTGCTATTCTGTTCAGTTTATATATAAAATAGACTATCTTATTAGTCAACACAATGCCATTTGTATGGACATCACTTAAAATTTGTAGGAAGAAGGACACAATTTGCCACTATGTTGTTCAATCATTTGGAATCCAATTCTCTTCAAATTTTTCTAAAATATATCAGATTAGCAAAATTGTTAATTCTTTCTAGTCAAAGGACTGAAGCAGGAACTTGTTAAACAATAGTCTTACACTTGAAGCCTATATAATTTTATTAACCAATATCACCCGAATGAATTTAATAAAAAAAGAAAATAATGGTAATGAGAAAATTAAAGTAACAGTACTTTAAAAAATGAACACCTGAAATAACCAATAAACTTCCAAAAAGGTTCAACTGAAAGAAGTAGCCTAAAATATTAGAAAATCTACTGACCTCTTAAACAAGTATATGACCACTTAGTCGATATAAATTTGCTACTGAAATCTAAATTCCCTCAGTGAGAATCATTACAATTAAATAAGTGTGTTATTTGTGACAGTGAAAAATTGTTCTCAGTGTTCTGGCAAGTATATTAGGCACAAAGAAAGAAAAATAGCAGAGAACAGTACAACTCACTTTAAAATTCTATAGTAATTCAATATAAAATTATTAGATATCTATAAATATTTTTCTCCTTTTGAACTAACAAACATAATTGAAAGTTGTGAGGTTGAATAACATGCTTTTTTCCACTGACTCTTTATATTTTAGGTTTTTATATGCAATTTTTTGAAATGCTATGAAAATCAAAGGACAATGGAGGCATTATAATCCCTTCAAAATCTCTTCATAATGTTAATTCATTATGAATTAGAGTGCTATCACTGTAGATTCTAGAATACAAAAGATTCCTCAAGGTTTTGAACTAGAAATATAAACCATATTTGTGATTCTCTCTGTACTGCAGGTTACCTACATGGAGCTATAGATATAGTTGATATTTAATAAATATTTATAAAGTAACAAATGAGTAACGGTAATTATCTTGACATACACCTAAATTTCATAACCTTAATAATACCTTGCATGAATTCTTGAAAATGAGCTATTTTTCAAATAGCTGCTTTTAAGTGCCTATTACTTTAAGGCAGTTCTACTTCAGTTACTATTCACATCAGGACACTGATTAATGCCATTAACATTTCATCCATTCTTTTGCTCAAATTATATTTCTCTTTTATCAGGCATACAAAAGCAATTATAATAAATAGCTCTATCCATTTATATCAATGATTTTATACACAGTGTTCAGTCCATATCAAATAAGGTACAAAATATTAAATATTTAAATAAATTTTAGAAAAAAATAGACTTACTAGAACTTAAAGTAGAAGCCAGATCTCTTGATATTTAGTCATATGGTCTTCAATTCAAGATCTTTTTCCTAAGGAGTTAGAAAAAAGATGGTAAACATTGCTTTAGTATACTGGGTTATAGTGAATAGTATCCACCAAAACTTCATGTTCTTTCTGGAACCTCCAAAACAACCTTATTTGGAAACAAAGTCATTACATATGTAATGAATTCAGTTACATAGGGTCTGCTGTTATTATAAGGGGAAAAGAGACACACAAGGAAGATGCCCATGTGAACATGGAGGAAGAGTTTGAAGTGATGCCGAGTTACAAGCCAAGGAAGAGTAAGAATTGCCTGCAACCAGGAGAAGCTAGGACAAGGCAAAATTTCTTCTCTAAAGCCTCAGAAAGAGCATGGCCCTAACAATACCTTCATTTTGAACTTTCAGCCTCCAGAACCAAGAGAGCATAAATTCTGTTGTTTTAATCCATAGAGTTTGTGGCACTTTGTTACAACAGCCCCAGGAAACTAATACTTAGTTTTTGCTTAATCGATTTATGTTCAATATGAAACTCTATAATTTATATGATCAACTCACCCCTCTCCCAACCACATGCCACTAAACTACTGAAGTAGAAACTGGATATTTTAAAAGTCTTCTATTACAAGAAATACAGTACACCTTTTGGATATGAATGTTTCTATATTAGATTATGTTTGGTCACTTCAAACCTAAGACAGTGAAGAATTTATTTTATTTTAAAAGTTATAATTATAAATGTTTACATAATAACATTTTCATACTTACATATTCATATATATAAATAATTCAAAGTCAAATTGAAAAACAGAGTATATAAAAATTAAAACCTTTCTTTGAAGGATTTCTTTGAAAGAAAGAAACCATTTCTGTACGGGAATTGAGCCTCTCTAAAGGTGATTCGTTGACAATTAAAAGACTGAAAAATGTAAAGCTCCAATTCTGGATCTAGGGTTTTAATGCAATATTTTGCACAACAGATTGGTTCTCATGTTAATAAACATATATCTGTTCACTATTTTATATTTTTCAAATGTTAATTTATTTCACCCTCCCAAATTATCTAGTCTCTCTCTATGTGAGTCTCCTTCTACATCCCCAAAACCATATTTTAAGCTTAGAAAACTAACTTTAAAAAGGATGAGCAAAATATATTGCCAGACATTATCTTGGCCATGTAAATTCTTCTTTATGCACTCGTTCTACGAGAAATAGAAGGAAAATGAATTCCAATCTGATAAGATTAACTGAATGTATCTTTTGTTGTTTTTAAGAAACATTGAACAAAAGAGTTTATTCTCTGCTTTAAGCAGACCAGAACTATTGATTTTTTTTCCATCGCTCAATCCAGAAGAGCAGGGCGTTGAAAAATTTACAAGCCATAGGGGAAACTAGATGATTATATCTATAACTATGATTTGTATTATTTTATCAACCGATCCTTACTAATTTCCTACAAAGTTATCTCCAGTTATACAGGAAATAGTTTTTGTTGTTCTTTCTCATCTAGTACCTAGGTATTTTGAATTGCTCTGTGACTTGTACACTAAGCAGCATTTGTGTATGAAGGTGTATGAGTATTTTCATCCTATCATATTTCTTCTCTTTTACTTCTCTTAAATCTGGACAAAAGAAGACTGATAAACAGTTTGCTGAGAGAGTGAACTGGCTGAGAACTACTGGAACTAGGACACCTGGTGGGCTTAAGGAAGAAAGATATCTAAGTTGTCATAATAATCAATTTTTTTTGCTATTTTTTTCAACCAATGGACAGCATTCATTTAATATTCTAAAACTGATTTTAAAACTTTTAACATTATAACCACTATTTATGCACATTTTATATCTTTATCTTAATTGTTAGGTGATTTTAAAGTAAGCTGAATAACAAGGTATATTTGGCCATGTTTTGGTTGTCTATAATAGGCTGAATGATTGTAGACATGTAACGAAGAACTCATGGTCACTCAATTCATGCTTTTCTGGTTTGCCTCTAATTATTTATGACTTTTTCTTTTCTGAAATATCTTTAAAAATAAGCCTGAAATTAAACTAATGCTGTGTACAATTTCTTTTATTAGGATACCTTCAAACGCCAGAACAAGAATGATTACACTGAAGACTTTATTTCAGTTATAAATTTGAAATTAGATATGTTAAAGTAATATATGTGAAAGTGTTTTGTATATTAAAAAGTGCTATTAAAAAGTTGGTTGTAATAATGATTGCATATACTTATAATGTGTATTAAACCTAGATGTTAAGAAAAACAGTCTGAGGCATGTTACTTTATCAGTAATTTTCAGTATTCTGATGTTTAAAACCATTAATTAGTAAGTTGACATATGTTATGATTGTCAAGTTAATGAAAAAACTATTAAAATATGTATGAGCTTTTCCGAGCTTTATTTTAGTTGATGCAAAGAATTTGATTGGTTTTACTCCCTTTGTAAAGCCAACTAGAAGGCCTGAAGCAATTTTTTCTATCAAAATGTTTTTGTTTTGGTTTTTAATCTTGAACTGCTATCTCTCTTGTGCAATAAAACTTAAGTCTTTAGGTATTAAAAAAAAAGTTTAGAGAGGAAATTTGAAAAGTGTTGCATATAGAAATCTGTGTTTTCAAACTCTTTTGCTATTTGCCACTTATATCTGCTTTATGTGTGCTTTTCTTTTATGCTAGAAGCATAAAAGAAAAATATTATTGAAACATCCATCCATGTTGTATTTGGTAGCCCCAAACACATCTCTTACTCATCTGTGATTTTTTAAATGTAAATATGCTTAACCAGCTGTGGTCAGTATTTTAGTAGCCATGGGAAGTATGAATATTCCATTGTAAGTAAGGAATCACCAAAGGAAGTTTTAGGGGATAAAATCCATGTGTTAAAATTTTAGCCATTGAAGGAGATTTGATCCCCATCCCTGGGAAAGATAACATATATGGTGCTTTGTAAAATGTGCAATAAAATTTTTCTAAATTAAACAGTTTCTCTTCTGTTTCAAACAGCTCGAGTTAACTTTTCTAGAATAGAATACTCTCATGTTGATTTAGACAGAATCACATGCAATAGTTTATTCTTTGGCGATAATAAACATGTAGCGAATAATTGTTATAAAGTGAAACTACCAGGAGGTAGCTTTACAATTTTGAAAAAATATACTCATGTAAATATTATTTCTAAAGAACACTCTTTAAGTGCACGTATGTTTGCTTCAATATCACAGAATTTCGGACTTAATTAGTACATGGTCAGATTCATCTTTCATTGCAGGCTTATTTGATGGAAACCTCAGTGTTATAAATTTTATATTTTATACATTAAGAGGGATTTTACTATTTTGCAAGAAGTTGGGATTCCTCCAAGGAAAAAGTAGCATCTAGAACAAGCCCATTTTTATACATTAGCCTCTAGCCATTAATCTCCTACATAGCTGACTTTAGCAGTTCTCATTAAATTTCTTCCTTATCCCATGGACATGATGATTTGCAAAGGTTAAATTGAATCACGAACCCTAGCCCACTGAGTTTCATCAGATTCTGCTTCGTTGCTGTCATAATAGTGTTTTCCCCCAACTAATTAGGTCTCTGCTGTGCTTCCTCTTTTTAATTTGTAGATAATGTCCAGCCTTGCCTTGGCAAGTTATCCCTCTTTCCCATGATTAATGCCTTCTCTTCTCCCTTTAGCTGGAATTATATTATCTCCACTGGCTGCCCCAGGCTTCTCCATGGTTCTCTAACCTCCTGATGTCAATTCTATGTCTAGTCCTAGAATTACTATAACTTTTATGCCTGTATGTACTATATATTTAAAGTATCAGTGCTTACCTGTCTATCTGAACCTGCTTGCCATTGAGCCAATGACATCCCCACCCAATGTCTATTAACCAGCGTATGTCCAACATAGTGCTACCATATGATCTGCAAGATCCTAAATGAGAGGCTATTCCTAGAGCTGACATAAACTGCTATAGCTTTAAATGTATTTGTTATTAAAGTGCTGATTATACATCAGCTTTACATACTATATCAGAAACTTTGTCAGGGAAACAATAATCTTTTAATAATATTATATTCCAAGAAATGCCTAATATGGGGATTGCAAACACCCAAACCAAGAAAATACAGTGACTGTTATGTGTTAGACATTTGGGGAGTTTTCCAAGAGAGTGCAGACTACTGGGTGGATACATTACTCTATTGAATTGTTAAGGTTCTTAATCATATATAAACAATAAGCAATAGGAAATTATATAAAGTTTTCAAACAAATGAATAATGTGGCAGAATTTATAATTTAGAAAGTTTTCCTGAAGAAGGGAATCAGAATGGAGGCATGGAGTGGGAGAAGCTCTTGGAAAGAGCCTGGAAAAACCTAGAAAGATGGACGAAAATGAATGCCCACATCTATGGCCAAGATCAACACACACAGGGTTTAACAGAGAATCTTAGGTAAAGGGATGACTATGCCACTAGATCCCAGCTTTCATAGAGTAACTTATTTTGAACTTCTTAAATATGTTTCAGAGGCTATTGATAGCTTCCTTGCCTAAATTAGTTTACAAAGAGGCATATGACAGAATCTGCAAGTTGGGGGAAACAGTGGACCCAGTTCTAACAAGAGAGGACTAGTAAGTGCAAAGACACCAGGCAGAGGCTGACAAGTTTTATCATTGCATACAATAGGATAAAAAAGGAGAAATAGGTGCAAGGTGAGGAATAAGGATGAGAGCAGGTTATCATACAGTTGTTTGGGGGTTTGTTGAGTTTTAAATAGTGTGGGGCTTTCAGGTAAATGTCTAGTGGAAAACTGATATCTTGAATATGAAACCCTGGGGGAAACTGTGGATTAGAGGCAATGTGTTACTAAATGCAATAGAGAGGAGAATCTCAAGAAAAGAGAGGCAGTATTATCTCATGAGTTGGAAAGGTTAAATAAGATGAATGCTTAAAATATGCCACTGATTTGGCAATTAGGAGGTCATTGGTTATCTTAATAAATGCTGTTTCAATAATGTGATGGGGTAGATAGTAGATTACATTGAGTAATGGGAAGTGAATTGAATGTAGTTAACTAATTCAAGTAGTTTGGCAATGAACACAGAGAAAATAGTTTTAAGTCTGGCAGCCAAAAGAAGAAGAGTTTACAGATTTTTTTTTAAATTTATTTTATACTTGAGACACTCAAGAAAGTTAATATCCTAATTTGTTCAACTCCACATGTAAGGAGGCTGAAAATTGCCACTCTATCCTAACAACAGTAAAAAGCTGAACAGACTAAAATGTCGACAATTCTTATTGCATCCATAACATAATGGAGGATACGGGGCAAACTGCTGCCTCCAAGATTGGAGCGGCAGACAGGCAAATACGGTGTTATAGCTTATAGAATAGACTCATGGGCGAAAACCAGTGCCAGGGTAGGAAACCAAAACTGTAATTAACAAATTGCTGGAGGCTCAGTGTGGACAACTCTAAGAGTTAAAAACTCCAGGCTGTCCCAGTCATAGGAAGTCCCCACAATATTGTGAGATTTACTTTCAGGGGCTCGATCAGGTTCTCACAGTAAATATCAGAGAAAAATCTCATGTTTCTGGTAGGAGAAGGGGAAAAAGAACGATTTTAAAATATTCCAGAGCAGGGGTCCCCAACCCCTGGGTGGCAGACCAGTACAAGTCCGTGGCCTGTAAGGAATCTGGTCGCACAGCAGGAGGTGAGCGACAGAGAGAGAGCAGAGCTTCATTTGTTTTTGCATTCTCTCCCCAAGGCTAACATCACCACCTCAGCTCCATCAAGCATTAATTAGATTCTCATAGGAGCACTGGTCACTGGTACCAAAACGGTTGGTGACCGCTGCTCCAGCGCACTCTGTTCTTAACAAGGCCTGCACTCAGGGCAAACTAGTTAACCAGAGCCTAATTTGTGAGGGTATTATCAGAACCTAAATGATTAGAGGAAGAGAAATACCCAACTTCAATCAGCTCTAGCCTTCTTGTCACATTCAGGGGGGAGAAAAAAATCTGAGAAGCACTTGTAAAGATCACAGATCAGAAGCATAGGCTCACTAAAAGACTGAGATCATATTATAAGACTAAAGAATGCTTCACTTTCCATCACATCTCACTACCACATCACTAAAAGCCTATTTGTATCAATTTCTTTCATCTAGTATATCATGTCTGGTTATCAATAAAAAATTACAGGGCATACTAAAAGGCAAAAACATATTTTGAAAAGACAGATTAGGCATCAGAACCAGACATGGCAGGGATGTTACAATTATCATCCCAGGAATCAAGTGTATAAAGTAGACAGCATGTACAAACAAATGGGCAATGTAAGCAAAGATATGGAAATTCTAAGAAAGAACCAAAAAGAATGCTAAAAAAAAAAAAAAAAAAAAAAAAAAAATCTGTAACAGAAATAAAGAATGCTTTTGATGAAATTATTAGTAGACTGGACATAGCTAAGGAAAGAAACTCTGAGCCAGAGGACATCAATAGAATCCTTGAAAACCAAAAAGCAAAGAAAGACTGAATGAAAGAGAACATGACATCCAAGGACTGTGGTGTAACATACATGTCATGGGTATGCCATACAGAGATAAAAGAGAGAAAGGAACAGAAGAAATACTTGAAGAAATAATGACTGAGCATTTCGCCCAATTAATTTCAGACACTAAACTACAGACATAAGAAGCTCAGAAAACATCAGTCAGGATAATTACAAAAACATACTTAGGCATCTCATCTTTGACCTACCAAAAAAAAAAAAATCAAAGAAAAATAAATAATTCTGAGAAGCCTTACCTATAGGGGAAATAAAAAGTATACTTTTCCTATAGAGGAATAAAGATGAAAATTACATCTGATTTCTCCTCAGAAACCATGCAAACAAGAAAAGTGCAGAGTAAAATATTTAAAGTACTGAGAGAGAAAAAACCCGGCAACTTGAAATTCTGAACCCCGTGCAATTATTTTTGAAAAGTGAATGAGAAATACTTTCTAAAATGAGCAAAAATTGAGGGGCTTTGTTGCTAATACACCTGCCTTGTAAGAAAAGTTAAAAGAAGTTATTTACAGAAAAGGAAAATAATATAGATCATAAACTTACATCTTTATAAAGAAAGAGCATTGAAAAAGGTGTAAGTAAAGGTAAAATAAAAACTTTTATCTTCTTATTCTTAATTGATCTAACAGACAACACTTTGTTCAAATAATTACAGTATTTTCTATTATAAATACTTATGTATTTATCTTATGTGTATATGTTTATGCATGCTTACATATAAGTGAAATGAATGACATCAGTAACACAAGCTATAAGATAAAGAATAAGAATCATTTGTTATTATGAAGTGTTCATACTACCCATTAAGTGGTATAGTGTTATTTAAGAATAGACTTGAATTAGCTATAAATATATATTTCAAATTCTAGGACAATCACTAAAAAAATAAAGAAAAAAGTAAAACTGATATGCTAAGAAAGGAGAGAAAATATAATTATATAAAATGCTAAATTCAAACCACAAAAGCAGACAAAAGGTGGAAGATAAAAATGGAAACAAAGAATGTGGGCAACAAATAGATACCGGTAATGAATATGGCACATATCAACCCAACTATATCAATAATCATGTTGAATGTCAATGGTCTAAATGCACCAATGAAAATACAGATTGCCAGAGGACCAATAAATACAACCCAACTATATGTTGTTTACAAGAAACCCACTTTAAATTTAAAAACACATAGATTAAAATTAAGTGAACGAAAAAAAATAGACCATGCTAACACTAATCAAAAGTAAACACGAATAATTATACTAATTTTAGATGGGGCAGACTTCAAAGTAAGGAAAGTTATCAGGCAGAAAGAAGGGCACTAAAAAAAATGATGAGTCAATTTCTGAGAAGATATATCAATTCTTATTGTGTACACTCCTAACAGCACAGCATCAAATTATGTGAAGCAAACAGATAGCACTACAAAGAGAAATAGATGAATTCACTATCATAGCTGGAAACCAACATTTCTCTATCAGAAATGGACACATTCAGCAGGCAAAAAATCAGTAAGAACACAGTTGAGCTCAACGCCATCAATCGACTTGATACAATTGACATTTGTACACTACTTTACCCAACAATGGCAGAATACACATATTTCTCAAGCTCACATGGAACGTGCACTAAGATAGATCACATTCTGGGCCAGAAACAGCCTTAACCAACTTGAAAGTACAGAAATAGCACCATGACTGCTCTTAGACCACAGTGGAATGAAACTAGAAATTAATAACAGATAAATGAAAAATCCTGAAATACATGAAGACTAAGTAACACATTTGTAAATAACATGTGGGTCAAAAAAGAAACTGCAAGAGAAGTCTAAAAATACTTGGAACTAAATGAAAACACAGCTTTTCAAAATTTGTGGGATGTAGTGAATGCAGTGCTTAGAGAGAAGTTTATAGCATTGAATGCAAACATTAGAAAAAAATCTAAAGTCACCAAATTAAGTTTTCAGCTTAGGAAACTAGAAAAGGAAGGACAAATTAAATCCAAAATAAGCAGAAAAAAATAAATGGTAAGAATTAGAGCAGAAATCCATAAAATTTGAACCAGAAAATCAATAGAGAAAAAAAAAACTGGTTCTTTGAAAAGATCAATAAAATCAGTAAACCTCTAGCCAGTCTAAATAAGAAATATAGCAGACATAAATTAGTAAGATCATAAATAAAAGAGAAGTCATAACTACAGATTCCATGGAAACTAAAGAATAAAGGAATAATATTAACTCTACGCCCACGAATTTGATAACCTAGATAAAATGGACAAATTCCATGAAAAACCAACCTTCCAAAACTCAGACAAGAAGAAACAGTTAATATGAATAGGCTTATATACACTAAAGAAATAGAATCAATAATTAATAACCTTCTAAAAACAGCAGCATGCCCAGATGGATTTACTGGAGAATTCTATCAAACATTTAGGGAAGAAATTATACTAACTCTCTACTACCTTTTTTATAGAATAGAAGCTGAGAGAATTCTCCTAACTCATTCTATGAGGCTAGCATTATCCTGATATCAAAACTAGGCAAAAATTTTAAGAAGCTACATACTAGTACC
Source organism: Pteropus alecto (assembly GCF_000325575.1). Classification (NCBI taxonomy): domain Eukaryota; kingdom Metazoa; phylum Chordata; class Mammalia; order Chiroptera; family Pteropodidae; genus Pteropus; species Pteropus alecto. The sequence goes on along the minus strand of NW_006494614.1, from coordinate 24,377,298 downwards.
TCTTATGATCATAGGTACAAAAATCTCAAAAAAAATAAAACAAAATTAGCGAATTGAATTCAAAAAAAGTATAAAAACAATTATATACCATAATGAAGTTGGATTTAAACCAAGTATGCAAGACTGGTTTACCATTAGAAATCAATTAATATAATTCATAACATCATAGGACTAAGAAAACTCACATGATCATATCAATAAATGCGGAAAAGTCATTTGACAAAAATCCAATATCCATCATGATAAAAGCTCTCAGGAAACTTGGAAATGAGTGGAACTTCTTCAGCCTGATAAAGAATATCTACAAAAACCCTATAGCTAATATTATACTTAATGGTGAGAAACCAAAGCTTTCCCAATAAAATTAGGAACAAGGCAAAAATGTTGTTCTCTCACCATTCCTTTTCAATATCTTACTGGAAGTCTTTGCTGATATGATAAGTCAAGAAAAGGAAATAAAAAAGTATACTGATTGGGAAGAAAGACATAAAACTGTCTTTGTTCACAGATGACATGATCGTCTAGAAAATATTAAAATCAATACAAAAAAAAACCCTAGAACTAATAAGAAATTTTAACCATATATTAAAAAATAAGGTGAATATACACAAACCAATTGCTTTCCTATATACCAACAAATGTCAAGTGGAATCTGAAATAAAAATAGTGTCCAAAAAACTGAAACACAAAGGCATAAATCTACCAAAATATTTGCAAGATCTATGAGGAAAAAACAGAACACTCTGATGAATAAAATCAAAGAAGTGAATAGAGTGATATTTCATGTTCATACATAAAAAGACTCAGTGTCATCTAAATGCCAGTTCTTTCCCAGTTGGATCTATAGATTCAATGCAATCCCAATCAAAATCCCAGCAAGTTATTTTATGGATATAATCAAACTTACTCTAAATTGTATATGTAGAGGCAAAAGACCCAGAATAACCAGCAAAATGTTGAAGAAGTACAAAGTTGGATGACCGATGCTACCCAACTTCAAGACTTACTATACACCTATAGGAATCCAGACAGTGTGGTATTGGTGAAAGAACAAAGTGATCAATAGCACAGAAGAGAGAGCCCAGAAATAGATCCCTATAAATATAATAAACTGATCTTTGACAAGGAGCAAAAACAACACCATGAAGCAAAGACAAATGGTGCTGAAACAACTGAACATTTATATGTAGGGTGGGGGGGGCGGGTAGGAATCTAGACAAACACCTAACATTCTTCACAAAAATTAGCTCAGAATGAATTATAGACCTACATGTAAAAGGCAAACTATAAAACCCCTAGAAAATAACATAGGAGATCACCTTGGGTATGGTGATACCTTTTTAAATACAATACAAAAAAGACAAAATTCATTCAAAAAAATTATTGATAATCTGGATTTTATATTAAAATTTTAAAAATCTGCTCAGTGAAAGACAATATCAAGAGAATTAGAAGAGAAACCACATACTGGTAGAAAATATTGCAAAAGAGACATCTGATAAAGGACTGTTATCCAAAATATACAAAGAACACTTAAAACAACGATAAGAAAACAAACAACCCAATTAAAAAAAATGTGCCAAAACCCTTAAAACAGACACCTCACCAAAGATATACAGATGTCATTTAAGTATATGCAAAAAATGCTTCACATCCTATGTCATCAAGAAAATGCAAATTAAACAAAGAGATACTACTACACACTTGGTCGAATGGCCAAAATCAAGAACACTGACAACAAATGCTGGTGAGAATGTGAAGCAACAGGAACTCTCATACATGGCTGTGGGAATGCAAAAGTGTACAACCACTTTGGAAAACAGATTAGCACTTTCTTACAAAATTAAACATACTCTTACCATATGACAATAATCGTGCTCCTTAGTATTTATTCAAAAGGGTTGAAAATTTATGTCTGCACAGAAATCTGCTCATGGCTGTTTACAGCAGCTTTATTCATAATTGCCAAAACTTGGAAACAACCCAAATGTCCTTTAGATGGTAAATGGATAAATAAGCTGTAGCACATTCAGACAACAAAATATTATTCAGCACTAAAAAACATGAGCTATCATGCCATGAAAAGAAATGGAGGAAAACTTCAATTCTTATTACTAAGTGAAAGAAGCCAATATAACAAGGCTACATACTGTATAATTTCAATGATATGATATTCTTGACAAGGCAAATCATGGAGACAGTAAAAATATCAGTGGTTGCCCAGAGTTGGGGGTGAGAGGTAAATGAATAAGTAGATGAATAGGTGGAGCACAGAAACTTTTTAAGACATAGAAAATACTGTGTGATAATATAATGATAATATAATAATGAAAATACTCTATGATAATATAACAATATAATTTGGACTATATATATATATATATATAGATAGATAGATAGATAGATAGATATATCTCCAAAACCATAGAATATACACCAAGAGTGAATCCTAAAGCAAACTAAGAACTTTGAGTGAGTGTGTTATGTAAAAAATATGCCATTCTGCTGAGAGATACAGATAATAGGAGAGGATAAGCATGTATGGAGGCAGGAAGGTATATGGGAAATCTCCATGACTCCCTTCGAATTTCATTATAAGCCTAAAACTGCTCTGAAAATATAGTCTCAAAATTTAAAAAAAAAAAAAAAGCTTGAAAAAGTGAGACTGAAGAAAAGAAGACTATCATGGGCAATATTTTAAAATGCAAGAGAGAAACAAGAGTACAGAGGATACCTACACTGTTGGAGGGAATATAAATTGGTACAATTTTTTGAGAAAGAACTTACATTTTTCAAGAATCAAAAATATGCTCTTATCCTATGTAGAAATAATTTAGGTACTTCTATGATAAAAAATCTTTATATTAACTTCTATGATTTTCTCTTAAATATATAATCAGATATAAGAAATACATATATGCATGTATATATAATCATTTTATACATGCTGATAAACTGGAAACAACTTAAGGGTGCCTTACTAATGTGATAAGTGAGTATATATGCATATACTGCAATGTTATGGGACCATTAAAACCCTTGCTTTTAGAAAGTATGTACTTTCTAAATTATCAGTATATAATGATAAATAAAAAAGATAGGATATCAATATCTTTAGATGGGTTATTTCTACAATTTTGTAAAATTTAAATATTTCAAATAATAACCATGCAGATAATTTACAAACACAAAAATGACTGAAAGGCAATATGTCAGATTTATTTCACTGGATCAACTTGGGCATGGTGAGTAAATAAGATGTGCATTTTGATTTGAAAGGGTTATTTTGGGTGTAGCATGAATATAAGAGTACACACAAAGAGAACATTTAAGAGGCTATTACACCAATATTGGAGGTTGCTGGGACTAGCATGCTGTTAGTGACAATGGGGGAAAAATGGAAAGATTTTCAAAATATTTGGAAGCTAAATCAATGAGATTTGATGAAGTGAGAGTGAGTGAGACAAGGCTGTCAGTTATGACTCATAGGTTCCTTTCTCCAGTGAATAACGAGAAGGATATTGGAGCCAGTAGTGATTATTTATTGTGATACCCAACATTTTTTTCATGCTTCTTACTTAAGCACTCAGCAATAGGTCGCAATGTTTGGCACTTTCTCCACAATTATATGATTTGAGGATAGTACCTTTCCTACCTCCGCCTATTTCTTCTCCTTTTCTATCACTGGCTCCTCTTCTACTATGACTGTTAACATTTCAGTTCTGACAGAATTCTAAGCCTCCCTCTTTTTATTCTATACCCTCTGTCTAGGTCAATGGCTCAAAAAGATTTTGACTATGGCCCACAGTAAAAAATAAATTTTATATTGTAACCTAGAGCACAGTATGTATTTATATATAATTGAAACCTGTTTTTTTAAATAATATTTATCTGAAATTATATAATGTTCTGATATTTATTATTCAGTGCTATTTCATTCACTTTTTAAAAATGAAGTTTTGATTTCTCTAAATTTATTCATTATACATAAGGAAGTCTTTATCCATGATTTGAAATCACTATTTGAGTTGTTCTTATTCACTACAATGATTTCATTTTTATCTGTAAGCTCATTAAACACGAAGTTGAATCCCTTGTAAAAAAAAAAAAATCTCTCTTCAAATCCAAATTCATAAATTCTATTTTGTTAACTGCCCTAGAACAAATTACATACATTTTAAATTCAAAGTGACTAAAATTAAGCCTATGGTATTTCCTCCCCCCCGCCCCACACATACAAAAAAATTCTTTTCTCTGCAAATGCAATGATATCTACACCTGTGCAAGCTAGGAACTGGGGTTCTTGTTATGACATCTTTCTCACTCCTCTATATTCAAACAATTGCTGGGTTCTGTCTATACCATTTAATATTTCTTGAAGGCATATGCTTCTCTTTAAATATATCATTAATGATATGTTTAAGCATTATAAAATTTCTCTGGATTACTGCTACATATGATACCTTGGCTTCCAAACTAGACCAGAGCAATATTTTTTACCATACTGCATCCAAATGAGTTTTTTGAAAAACAAAATATCTATTGTATTTCTCATTTTTAAGAGTCTTGAATAGTTCCATGCTGCGAGAAGTTATCTAAAAATGGAGATAATACCCCTCACGATCATATGTTGATTTGCCTCTCTTGCCCAAAATATTGGCACTTTCCCTTTGCCCTTATATTCTCACTCCATCAACGCAGAATTTTTTTTTACAGAATTTAATAACTCTCACTAGCAATGCTATTGCTCCTCAATCATTAAATGCTGATCCTTCAGGTTTAAGGTAAATGCAACTACTTTAAGAAGACTTTCATATTCTCTATAGACCAGTCAAGAAAGTATCCCATAGCCCCCATTTTGCATTTATTTCGAACATAAAACTAATCATACAGAGTTTTAATAGCCTATTTACTTAACCATCAACTCTTTAGTACATATGCTTCTTGCAGGAAAGGATATTTTTGTTTTCATCACAGAAACTTCTGTATGTGGCAAAGAATTACTAGAACAAAGAAAATAAAACATTAAAAATTAGATGACTGAATGAATTATTTAAAAATATCTCAAGATTAAAATGCAGATGAAATCAGTGCCTACTTTTTCCTCCAACTTTTCATTAAAATACTCATGAAGGAACAATTCAATATAAGATCTAATTAAAACCCCATTTAGATGCCCAATGATGCAACCAAAGGATGAGAAAAAAAATACATATGCATATACATTAGGAATATAAGAAATACATACATTAGGTATGAAAATATATAGGTGTGGGAATATATGCACATGTAACATATATATATATAATAAAGTTGGTCAATTTATATAAGATACATTGCAAATGAGACCATTGCATTATATTTTTTAAATAAGAAAAAAACAGGGGTCGACTCACAAAACATTACATGCATAAAAATAAAATAGAACATACTATATCCCCAGAACATTTCCTAATCTAAAAAGGCACATGTTGGAAGGAAGGTCAGGGTCTATGTAAAAGATACCATGTTCTCCCTCTTTTTAATTTTGGTGTATTTATCAGTTATGGAATTTCTATTTGTACTTATCATATACTTATTATACTTATCAATTATCTACTGAAAACATCAATGTTGCTTATATTTCATTATGTATATTAAACATGATTCTTTTAATGTCTTTTTCTGACAATTCCATTTTCTGGATCCCCTACTATTTTGTTTCAATTATCTATTGTTTATTATGGTTTAAAAATTACATCATCTTATCTCTTGAAATGTTTGGTTAGTTTTGACTGAATGATGAATATTGTATATAAAATTTGTGGAAATAATTTCAGGCCCAGACAATGTTATTTCCCTCCACAGAGAATTTGCTTTGCATTTGCCAGGTGCCTGGGGAGAATCATTCAGAGAAAATTACAGTCCAATGCAGGACTGAGATGATCTAAAGCTGAGCTACAGTTTCTGTCAGATCATTTCTACTTCTAGTTCACCTTCATTCCTAGGGTGTAGCTTCTCCGACTCAGCTTACAGAAAGTATGTTCATTAGCATATATCACTTGGCAGGTCCTTGACTTCAACATCTGTCCCCTAAAAATATGGGATGGTCAAAATTGCTCCCCAACTTTTCAGATTATCAGTCCCCTTCAAAATAGACATGTCTCCAGAGTAAAAGCAGACAAAATGCTGTGCTCATGTCTCTGGGTCACTAGCCTCTCTTAGATCTTGATTCAGTATTTCTTCACCATTTTGGTATCTTTCTATTCCTTTTTACAGATATATCTATAGCACTATCAGTCTAGGTCTAGATCTTTATTTATCCCACCTTTTCATTTGTTCTGAGCCAGAGGATTAGTCTGGTTAGCACAGCTGACCAGTGCTGGAAGCAGACTTTCCTGACCTAATTTTAAATAAAAATTTCTCTGTGGAAATATTATAAGAATTGAGTTGACCCTGTCTGTTTTTTGTTTGTTTGTTTGTTTGTTTGTTTAAGAGTATCTTTACATTTGCTTTCATCAGGTGCTTCTTGGCTTGGGATATATTGTCACCTTAACTTCTCAGCTTGTAACTTTCTGGCCCACACAGTATAAATTTAAAATCAAAACATATTTGAAGCTCAGGCCCTTAGTTACAAATTCATGGGTAAGATATTTTTTCTGATCTAGAGTCTACAGAGAACTATGGAAAAGCCTTGCTCTGTGGGAAGTTGTAGATTTATTCCTAGTGTCTCAGGGTTTTGATTCCATCCCATTACCTTCTATACATCCAAGTAAAGTCTTGTCCTGTCTCCCTAGGAAGATGTTAAAAACCAAGCCCCTTGGTTATCAAACTGGAAACCTTCTAAAATAGCCTCAGAGTAAGTTCAAATTTAACCACATTGATTTTAGTCCCACCTTTACTTTTGACTCTCAGTTTTTCTTAGTTTCTTGAAAGCTCAAGTAGTCACTTAAAATATACATTTGATAAATTTTATCCAAATTTTATATTTTTAATGGCAACTTTTTCTGGATGTCTCTGACACATTACTAGAAGTCTTTTAAAAAATCATGTATACTGTTACTTTCAGAATAAAACAATAATTAACCATTAATATGAATAGCCATGAAGACACAAAAAGTCACAAAAATCATAACAGCACTGAAATGTAAGAATGAGCTATACTTTCAAAGAGGAATAATTTTTAGAAATTATCAGTGATCCATAAATGCTTTAATTTATAAACTAGATTAACAGAGTTCAACATGAAGACTGTTAGAATTAGATTGAACCTAACTCTTTTAAGTTTCATTACTTCAGAATATCAGAGTGAATGTTCACTCCTTACTCTGCAGATTCTCTGAGAACTGTCCACTCATTCCACACTAATTCTGCCACTTCTCACAACCACCCAATCATCACAGTTACCTTTATTCCTCCACTTAGAACTACAGCTCTTGGGGTTGGACTAAATTATCAACTAAATAAGCTTGTGAGACAGGGAGAGTGCTCTTCTTCTTCTTCTTCTCCTTCTTCTTCTTAAAGTAAAAAGTTGGTATGAGAGTGTCCTGGCTACAGTTTACTTTTTCAACTGTGGTGTTTTTATGTGTTCCCTTTGGTCAAAGAAAATTACATTTTATTCTAGAGGAATACGGTTTTCTCCACGGAGATAACCAATCAAAGCAAGCAGGAAAAATTTCTTCCTTAGCCACTAAAGTCATTTTATATGAATGCTGCAAGGTCATGGGAATTTATTGAGGGTATATACACATCTAAACTGTATAGTTTGAAGCTGAGAAGAAGGATTCCGTCCATGCCCTGAACACCAACGTGCATTAAAAAAAAAAAAAAAATTCACATGCTCTATGTGGCAAACAGCAATCCATCCTACATATAGCTATACTCATTTAAGATGAATAAATCATTAGCAACAACAGAGAAAAAAATTTTGCAATATAAAAGGAGAGTTGTCCTAAAGATTGACAGACAAATTGTATATTTTTAAAAAGTTTTTTTCTAGGAAATATAATGAGTAATTGGAAAGCACCTACTTTGCACAACTATCAGATACAAGATGTGGCTACTGTAAAACATGAGATTAAAATATAATAGGCTGAGTGGTTCAGGGTTCAGAAATATGAGATTCCAATAAATATACAAAAAGAATGAAAAGTACCTAAAACGAAACATCAGAATTAAGTTCCCCAGAAGGACAGTTCGTAAAAAGGAGACTTAACACTACAGAGAAGTAAAAGAGTAACAAATTGAAAAAAATTCCTAGGAATCTAAGGAAAATAAAATATAGATCAAAGTAAAATGATGACAAATAAGGAGGGCAAGGAATGGAGATCCAATCGCTAAATTATAAGTTCTGCTGAGGAAGAAATGAGAACAAATGGAACAGAAATAATGATCATAAGTATAATCATAATAATAAAAAACTGTTGCTGTGGAAGAAAATCTGTCTGCAGATCTTTCTGCTCTTAATGTTATGAGAAAAAAATTAACTCATGCCTAGGCTTATAGAAATGTGTTTTTGAAAAATTAAATATAAACCGCTCAAAATTTTAAATACATATATAGCAGATAGATGGATGATAGATGATAAATATTTAGACAGATGGAAAGAAGGATCTCCTCACAGAAAATATTTTAAAAAAATTTTTTAACAAGCAAAATTAAAAAGAAATAAAAACATTAGCTAACGTGTGTATTTACTTATGTGCCTCACGATTTTCTACGCAATTTATATATAATCTCAATTCTTATTACAATTACTTATAATATAAATTCTCACAGGAGCCCTGTGATATAGGTATTATCTTTCCCTTTATTGTACCAAAGTGGATTAACTGACTGCCCATCTTCACACAGCCAGAAAGCGGTGAAGCCAGAATTTGAAACTAAGCAAAATGTTTCCAGAAACTGTGCACTTAACCACTGTGGCATATCATCTAAATTTATTTTTAAATATGTTGGGGGGGGGGTATTTAAAACAAATAAATTACGATTAATAGATATTAAAACAAACACATTCTGGTTAAAAAATTAAAAAATGGTTTTAATTTTCTAGTAATAAACAGATTCTCAGAAAGATAAAAATATATATAATTGTATGTTTCTATTTTAGTCAGTACTCTTGTCTTCTAGTAACAGAAATCTAACTCATCATATGAAATTTATTGGCATATATAATTGCAAAGTACAAGTTGTGTGAACGGTTTCAGAAGTGATAGGATCCAGCGGTTAAAACGAAGCCTTGGGATTCTACAGCTCTTCATCTTCCATCTAACTTTTTCTGTTTTGACTTCATTAACTGAAAAACTCTCCCCACATGTTGACTAAGATGTAAACAAGCCACAAATAGATTTAAAAATTCTTAATAATAAGTGATTCACCAAGAAAGAAATAACTGATTGGCCCAACTACAGCTAAACCTCCTTTTTTGAATAACCACTGTAGCCAGGTGTGTGGGAATCACAGAGCCCCCCTGATAGCAAAGGTAGAGCATGTAACAGGAGCAAAGGAGGAAGCTTTAACCAACGGGAAAAAATGAAGCACAAACAAAAACAGCAACAGATGTCCACTACAAGAGTACTAAAATGATATAAAAAAATTTCTAAAAAAAAATGAGCAACATTTATAACAAAAACGTAAAGTAAAATTGGAATATAAATATCATAAAAGCATTTGAATGAAAAGCACGAATGTTACAAACATTTATACAAATGAAGGTTAAATGCATAATGAAAACATAAGATGTTTAGGCCTCTATTAATTGAATAATGTAGCAAGAAAATATGAATTTAAAAACAGAAAAAATGATAAATCGAGAGAAATACATTTAGAATGTAAAAATTAAAACACAATAACCATTCTATGTCAGATTAAGTAGAAATAAGAAGACTAAAATGATCATAAAACATAATATATAAGGAAAAATACTGATGTGTATTTTGAATTTCTTAACCTAACAGAGGAAATGTGTCTTTATTTTAATTTTCCATAAAATATTTTCAGAAATTGGTCATAAACTGAAACACACAAATAAAAACAATTTCCAAATTTCCAAAATATAAATTACACTGGAGATAGACATTAATAACAAATATTTATATTTTGAAAATTTCAAATACTTGGAAATTTTAAAATCCTCTTGAGTTAATTATTGGGCCAAATAAGATAAAAAGATTATATCTAACTCCAAGTTTCTAGGGCTTAATGAGTTGAAAATAGTGATATGAATATATTAATTCAATGAGCTTCATTACTTTTAAATTAAATGAGGGCATTGTTTATTCATGTTTAAAATTACCAATTCCATGATAAAAATGTTAAATTGTTTTGAACTTAATAAAATCTACCTTAATCAATTTAATTGTGTATTTTGAAAGCCCCAACTCATTTTATTCCATATTATGACTTTCAGTATGAGAAAGCCCTTATTACTTCATATTTAACACTTTCAAAACAATTAATGTTGATTAGAAGGTATCACACATGATGAAAAGGTCAATAAAATTTCATTAAAATGATGCATCGATATGACGATATTTTAATTGAACTTTATAGTAATGATTAACTAACAAAAAGATGATGGGGGGAAAATATATCTAGAGTTATCTCCAATTTTAACAAATTTAAGTTAATCTTCACTCTTAGATACTTATGCTATTTTTCTCTCAGATATTTCTAAATTTCTAAATACAATTAATTTCCCAAATGAATTTGTCAAACCCTGTAACTACTAGGGGGCAGTAAAGTCTTATGGTATGCCCAGGAGACAGCCAGTACAATTAGCTCCTTGCAAAACCACATGGGGTAACTGTATGATGCAATTCTCAGCTCTATTTTCTGCCAAGTAGTAATGTCTATCTAAGAAAACGATTTGGCTCTGATATTTGCACTTAAAAACAAAACCCAATCACTTGACCATCCCAATCAATAAACACTATTAGAAGGCTAATCGTTGTGATTAGGTTACAAATTGGTTATAATGGTATATTCCT
>NW_006494614.1:24330184-24366295 GCF_000325575.1 Pteropus alecto | reverse complement strand
ATAAAACTCTACTCAAAATAAATTGTTTTAGGATTTTTTTTAAAATGGTCATTCAAAAGTTAAATAATTGCCTTGTTTAAGGTATCATGACAAATATTTACTATAAAATCACGTGTCTAGCCAACTGTTCAATACTTAATTATTCATGGTAAAGGAATACCTAAAATAGAATTTTGGTGCTCTAAGGAATATATGTAAAAATGGTTGTTGCCTAGCAACACACCAAAAAAAAAAAAAACAGAAGATGAGGAACTTTATACACTGTTTAGCCATTTTTTAAAAATGTTATTCCTGTTGTACAGCGTATTAGATCAGCGTGCCTTGTGAACAGGATTTTAACAGTCAGGAGATGTGACTGTGTTTAAGATTCCTTTTTCCAGTCACTAGTTCATTGTCAGCAGCAGCTACAGAGCAGCTTTATGTGCATTCAGAGACCGCCAGGAAATTAGTTCTGCATGACTGAGTCAGCACTGTAGCTCAGAGAAGGAGGATCACCCATTTCCTTAAGCAATTGTTTATTCCTTTTTGTGATAACAATATTAAATATTATAATTCCAATGTAAAAAATTGATGCACTGTTATAATTCCTATAAAAATCAAGGCACCCCTAAGAGCAGCTCATAATATAGACTTTTCTGTAAGTTTAATTGTAATTTACTGGGCTTTACTTTCTGTCGCATTCCAATGTGCTTGATATTTGTTGATAGCTTATTTTGTGTCTTCAAACCTTCCAAACTATATGAGGCAGTGAAGTAAAATGTCAGTGAAATGAATTCAGGGAAAATGAACATTTAAAACTAGCAACAGCTAAAATTAAACTGATCTTTTAAAATTAAAGCAAATGTTTTTGTTTCTATGGTTTTCAAGGAAAAAATAGCATGGCATTAAGATTTTCCTATCTGGAACAATTATGTACATCTCAAAGTAAATTTACATTGTTCCAACGTCCTGCACTACTATCCTGTTCTTGTCCATGTACATCTGTCATACATCCATTCGCCAAATCTATCTTCATTTTTGTTCTTTATATAATAAAGCAATATAAAATATTCCCTTTTCCAGTCCTATAGGTTAGACATTATTTTCTATTAAAGTCTAGATTGTTTATCTAAATAGTCCTCTTGCATATTCTTTGAAATTGAGATGGATTCTTTTCCTCATTACCACATACTATATATGCAGATTCAAGACTGCAAATGGTCTCTTAGATTTTTGATACATGTCCTAATCATATATCAAAATATGATATGTATAATCTCAAAATATTATACATTCCTACATACACACATACCTTTCAGTTTAGGCAAATTATTCTTGCCTGAAGCCAAACTTATAACTTATTTAGAATTTAAGACCTAAGAGTTTTATGGGGGGACTTCTAGGTATTTCAAGGCAGGATTCCTATTTTATGTGCCTTGTTGTACACCATGTAGTAGGTCCCCCTTATCCACAGGGGATAAGACCCCCCCAATGGATGCTGGAAACTGTAGATAGTACTGAATCCTAGATATATTTTTTTTCTATACATACACATACTTTATGGATTCTCTTTGGCATATCCAAATTGCAGCATCACTACTCATGCTTTGGTGCCATTATTAAGTAAAATAAGGGTTACTTGAACACAAGCACTGCGATACCACAACAGTCTATCTGATCCCCAAGATGGCTACTAAGTGACTAACTAGCGGGTAAGTTACACAGAGTGGATACGCTGGACAAAGGGAAGATTCATGTCCTGAGTGGGACAGAGAGGGATAGCAAAAGATTTCATCACACTACTCAGAACAATTCACGATTTAAAACTTGTAAATTGTTTCCGAAATTCCTCACTTAATATTTTCAGAACGCATTTGACTGCAGGTAACTGAAACCGTGGAAAGCAAAATTGCCAATAAGGAGGGTACTACTGTGTGCGTGTGCGTGTGCGCGCGCGCACCTCATTTTAGAATTTCAATAAAATTATTAGCTGTCACTTTTTAGACATGGGAAGCTAGTATAAAACTATAATCTAGAAAATGGCTAAGAAATTTAATTCGAAGACAATTCATTAAGCTCTTACTCTGTGGCTTGAACTTTGTGATGGTAAATACAGAAATACCTAATACAGTTCTTACCTTGAACCTTGTTCCTTTTACAACATGAAAGATAACATTTTCTCATCTGTCATAATTTTTGGTTGAAAAATATATGAACATGTCAAGCAAAATCAATTTGAAAAATTTTGCAATAGCATAAAGAGTAGAACAGAACTTCTGCATAACCATATTTTTCAAATTGCTCATATTCTATTTCATGATAAAATGACAGGCTTCCTAACTCAGGAGAATCAAGGAGTGTAACATACTGAATCTGTCTAGTCATGAAAACTAGCAAAAAAATGGGAATCCAGTTCACTACAAACTGTTTGCTCTGATGTTAAAAATGGAGTAGTCTCAGAAATGTTCATTAATATATTAGCCCAAGGAAGACAGAAAATTATGCTTATTAAATTAGTAGTTTAATTTGAGCTTGATAAATCACAAAGTAGCATGCAGCTATTTTGTAGCAATCACAAGTCAGAGCAAACACCAAACTGAACAACTGGGAGAGATTAGCAATTAAAGTCAGACAAGGAGATCAGGGTACAATAAAAGAATAAAATCAAAGCCAATAGGGCTTTACAACTTGTGCACTCTCTAAAAAGATCTGATTCTTAATTTTTGGTTCATGTTCTGAGAATATCTTAAAGCCACTCTCCTGAATCTGTCAGAAACAAGTGAAGTTAAATTTTGAAGAACTAAAGGGCATCACAATTCACTTACAAAAGATATAAAACTTGTTCGAAAATATTAGGACTAATAGTCCACCAAAAAAAGATTTAGAAAAATACTTGACAAGTTGAATTACCCAGGCTTGTGATGATTGTGTTACGCTGTGTGAAAAGAAATGATTACCATCATTATCATTCCATACTTCACTTAGAATATCTGCTTGTGAATATAAAGCTGGAATGTGGAGGTAAGGAGGGAATACTTCTGACATTCTTTAACTCCCAAGACATGCACAGTAATGATCTACAAATATAATCAAGGATGCCTTCAAAAGTTATGCAAGTTGTATTCTGTTATAAGAACACATATGTGAGGTGGTGACTGTGGCCTGAAATCTCCCCTCACTCTGCTCTTGAAGGTATGTGTCCTGGCCTCAAAAGAAGGGTCAGTTTTTTAAGACATATTGTTCAACTCTCTGATCAGGCAGTGGAGGCACAAGCTTTTGCTCACCCATGACAAATTTTCTTATTTGTGTTTCCTTGACCCTTCCTGCCATTAGGTAATGAAGAAATATCAGCATTTTGTACTAAGATACATCTTTATATGTTGCTGGCATTTATTGTAAGAGGAGACATTGATACATAATTTTTGTCTTATCATAATTTGTTCAATTTTTTTCTTTTCACATTGAAATTATTTTTTTTAGAAATTTAAGGAAAAATCTGTTTACTTAACCCAGCTCAAACACAAAAATTTATACTTAAAAATAGAATCATATCTTTAACAATAAAGAGCTGCTTCTATTTCATATCCTTTAATAGATATTAAAATAAACACTTTGATCTTTGCATTAAAGTTAATATTTTACCTTATAAAAAAAGAGCTAGTGAAATTGTAAGAATAAAGATTTTTATATTAACTACAAAGTTTTATTTTCTAGATAGGACTTACATAATTCTCGGGGAAAAGAAAGAAAAATATCAATTAATGCATGCAATATAATAGTGTGTTATTTCATATCACCAGTCAGTTGATGCACTGAATATATGGCATTATGCTAAGAACTGTTCAAAATTTAAACTTTAAAATGTCTCTAAGCTCATTAGAAGCTGACAATCTGTCGTCATAAGTAATTTCTACAAGGCAGCTATGTGACAAGACTTGCAAACATGTATTTACTTTCTGAAAACATAATCCCAATTATAAGATTTTAGAGCTCTGCCTGAGAATGTAAAGATTATAGGGATAATAAGATGGGAATTTTATTGAGAGAAAAGAAAAATAAATGGTACAGATAGTCTGCAGCGGGTGGGAGTAGATGATTAAAAACTAGGATTCTTAAAGAGAAAATGTAAGTCAAAAAAATAAAGATGAGACAAGATATCCTCACCTACTCAAGCACACAGACACACAGACACAGACACACAGTCCTCTTTCTCACTTAATTGCCATTTTAATGTAATTGTGTTTCATCTCCAGTCATTCCTCTCGCCCAACATCTGTTAGAGGAAGTCTCAACAGATAATGATGACTTGCAATTCTAGCTTGATCCTTTTCTATGCTTTGTTGATCAAGTCTCACACAAACACTACCCATACTTGTGGATTCCCTCCCATTTCTCTAGGAGCAGGAACTGTTAACACTAAAATCTTTTGTTAGCTGTTACTTCCTGATTCTTACCACAATCATTCTAGCCTTGCAATGACTTCCTTCAGAGGATGAGATCAGGAAGTCCACAAAAGATTGTTCATGAAATCAATGAAAATTCACAGTGACCAAACTAGCATATGCTAAGACCACCAGGAAACTTCCTGTTTGTGCAGCCTTGTGTTTGGGCCCAGAACCATTGCTGTGTCCATTGGAGTTTGTTGCGATATTGCACAATACAACACCCAGTACATAGCAACATCATACATATTTTGCAGCTTCATTTACAACATGGAAAACACATAACACCTTGGAAGAACATACACAAATATAAATAGAAAATTATCACAAGATCAAAGTTATGAAAAAAAGGTTCTTTGATTCCTTCTAACTCCAAAAAAAAAAAAGAAAAGAGTATATTGATGTTACTATGCTTATTCATGAAAGGAGTAACAAAATAGGCAACTGTTATTTGGGGTATGTTGAATGTGAATAGAAGTATCATTTGAATTTGGTCAAATAGGAATTAGTGGGTTTAATTATAGAATTTACCTATCTATAGGGTTATGCTTTAGATAGATAAGCTATATAATGGAGTGTTTCATGGACAGATATTTACTTGATTTATATTTGTAAAAATATATTATTTCAGATTGGAGATTTGGTCTTATAGACCTATAACAGAAGTAGAAGCTAATAAAATAATATTAAAAATAAAGACTTGGAATAGGTCTTCCAGAGTATAAGATTCTTAAAGGTTTTAGTAGCCATCTCCATCTCGACAGACTGTAACTCATATAGTTTATTCACATTTTCTAGAATGATATCGCAAGTGACCCAGTTATTTTTTCCTCTTTTAGGTTTCTAAATGCTCAAAACAAAAACTTTTTTCTTTCCTCAGCAGAATCTTGATACTCCAATCTGGAAATTCCTCTGAGTGTTCATCCATTATCTGAATGAACTGTGGAAATAATTCCTTGTTTTGTCTTTGGTAAGTGCACTAATGGACATGTGATAGACTCATAACCCTTGAAGGTAATGGTGTGAAACTGCTCCAAAACTGGCTAGAAAAACAGAGATCCCATCTCAGCTCTGATCTCTTGATGGTTGCAAATCATACACTTTTTCTATTAGAGAGAAAAGCAGTCCCTCAAAGAATATTCCTTAGTTTTCACTCTAAAGAAGATTTTTGATATATTATATTTAAAAAATGACTATCTAACCAAGTAAATACTTCATGTGCAAAACTATTCATATCTAAATATTGGGTGATCATGAGCAAATCAGAGTTTTTATTTCAATCATAAAAGTTTCAGATAATAATAGCAATACCTACTTAACACAAAAAGAAAAATCTCACTAAGCACTGTGAGATGTGTTTTATATATATTTCAATGTCTTCCAAACAAGTCAGGAAGGTTGATGTCTATACTGTAACATTATTTTCAATACATATAAAATTAGTATCTTGCTAGGTATCTTGTTTCAGATTGAGTCAGAATACATGCTCCATCTTGATGAAATATTTTTTGAATTGAATAATGATGTTATATCACAGTTTTGCCTTGTCATTTTATTTTACTTGAGCCAAGTCTGATCATTACCATGGACTAATTCCTTATAAAATAATAAATTGACATTTTTAAATTATAATATTCTTTGATTTATGAGTGTTTGAATCATTTTTCCCTTATGAGAAATTAGCTGAAGAGAACTTAATATGGTAAAATCCACAGTGTATTGTTTTCTGCATATCCAGGGAAAATATGATTTATTTCTTATTCTAGCAATTATAATTTAATGCTTTATTCTCAAATTATTATATCCAATAACTGCTATATTTCTTCTTGTTTTCAAACAGCCACATTTTGTTTTAATTATTTGTTTTCTAAGGACTATTCAGGGAGTTATAATATCCATGATGTAACTACTATTTCACTTTCTCATGACGTAGATTGAAGGAATATGTTGTATCCATCAAAACACTGCTAGAAAGATTCTAAATGAGTGGAAATATTATAGTATATCTCTATTTTTACAGAGCCACTCTCCTTTATCCTCATAACACTACCCTTTACAAAGTTAAAAATATAACAGCATTGAAAAATAATTGTAATAAATGATAAAAAAAAAGATGACTGTTTTTTAAATGTACTTTGATGAAACAAAATCTTATACTGTGACATAAGAAATAGAAAGAAGACAGAATGAATTAAAAATGGGACGGGGCAGCAAATATCTCTACAAAAGAATGAGTGAAAGAAAAAAGATGAAGACTCTGGAAAGTGGATAAATTATTAGCAAGAATATTAACATCACTTCCCCCAATCCTACAAGATTAAAAAAACAAAAAAGGGAGAAAAAAAGTCATGAGAGGTTGGAGTACGTAAGGAGCCTCTGTATGAATCTTTTATATTTCATCTGTTAATTCTAGGACTGTCAACTCATATACTTGTAACAGAACTATTTGGGTTTTAATTTTGACAACACTATCTCTTAAATTACTTAAGCCTTCTAAACCTAGTTTTTTTAATATTAAAATGGAAGCAATAATATTTTCCTTGTGAATGATGTTGTGGATTGAATTAAATAGAAAATGCCAAGGAAATTATAGCACAAATGAATTCTGAAGAGCAAAGCTAGCATTCCTTGCCGTTTTATTTTCTGTGGCATAGCCGATTCATCCTTTTTTCAATATCGTTTTCCCTTGTTAATATCTTCTATGATAAGACATCAACTCTGATTTACTCTACTCTCTCATAGTGACTTCATGGGCAGCCACTATCTATGGACCTGCACAGAATAAATAAAAGTGGGGTGGAGAGAAGTGTTAAAGTGAGTGAGTCTATCTGATAGGCTTGAGTCATTTATAGCTATTAGGAATCCAGGAAGATCTAACATGACTAAATATAATACGTGATGATGGGTAAGCAAGTGGTGTGCAGTGATGCCAAGAAAGAGGTTTGAGAAACTGCTCAGTGGACAACTTGGTGAAAAGTTTAGGAGTAGCGGTGGACATGAAGGCAGAACAGGAAGAATGGTCACAAATAGTCTGGGCTTTTGAAACAAAGTCAGAAATGAGCCTTTGATTTTTGTTAAAATACATCACAACACTGCAATTATAAAATAACGTATAATATTACTCCCTCCAAAAATGGATATTGTTTCCTGTGGAGGCTTATTAGAAAACAATATAGTTGTGGACAAACATCTATCATTGCTCCCAGGCAAAAAACTGAAATATGTGCATGAATGAATTATTTCTACACTGAAAACAAGGTCATCCAAATCTATAGTTACCAGACACTAGAGTATTAAAAAAGAATAGGAAAAGGCAGATATGAAAAATGGATACAGGAGAATTCATTTTAAATGAGAACTTTATAAGGGGGAAAAAAGAAGTCAAAACATAGGAATTCTTTAAATTCTTTAAATCACTTTAACACTAAAGTGATTATGTCTGAGGCTGAGTGACCCAGAGTCTGTCTCCCATGAGGCAAGGGCCTTCATAGGCCAGCACCAGTCATTTTCCAGCCTCCTAATGAGTAAGGCAGCTCCACAAGCCAAAGAGAATGCTCCAGGGTAGGTTGCAAAAGGTTGAGCTCATACAAAGCCTGCAGCCATTGTTCAAAGAGATCCCCAGGAATCTGGGTGAGACACCAATAGCATCAGCTACAGTCATTATCAAAATAATCTAAAATTTTATCAAAAGAGATTCTTATAAAAATTAAAGTGACTTGAATGGGGTAAAGTATGGGGGTGGGAGAAAAAACATCTTTCTAGTATCCCTAATGTCATTTTTTCCAGGTTCTAACCCTTATTTCTCAGTAATATGACTAAAAGTGTTTGTTAAACATTTAGTGGTCCAAAGACAAAGGGTCTAGTCTACAGACTTTCTGATCTGTGTGGCCCTTTTCCATGTGGAGTATTTTTCAGATTTCTATATATAGATATAGATAGATATCTTATAATAACACAGATATTATTTGTGAAGCTTCTAATGATTCCAAGAAATAAAAAGGGCAAGTATTTATTATCATTTTATAAATAGGCAAACCAAGACCTAGAAAAGCTATACACTC
Source organism: Pteropus alecto (assembly GCF_000325575.1). NCBI lineage: Eukaryota > Metazoa > Chordata > Mammalia > Chiroptera > Pteropodidae > Pteropus > Pteropus alecto. The sequence goes on along the minus strand of NW_006494614.1, from coordinate 24,357,813 downwards.
ACTAATACTATTCACACAACTGTTAAATGGTACTTCCAAAACTTGAATCCAGATTCTTGACTCATTATTCAGTGTTCTTTCCCCATTGCCACAACCTCCATTTCAAAGAATGTTTCAACCTCACAATTAAAAAAATATGTGTTGTTTAAACATGTCAAAACTTCATCCTTCCAGATAACACTAAAATAATCTTAGTGAAATAGGCACAGCATCTAGAATCAAATGAACAATGTTCAATACCTACATTCATCACTTATTATCTACATGACAGTGGATAATTCATGTAGAGCTTTATTTATTTTCCACAGAAAAGTTACATGTAGAAATAATACATTTGTCCCAAGGCTGGTTGGGCTGTATTTGTAAGAGATAACATTTTTGCATATTATAAAATCCTATATGGTATTATCATCATCAACATTATATGGAAAAGACCAGATAATCTATAGTCAGGTACAGTTATTTCCAGATGACCATTACATCAAACCTTTAGATCACCAATTATTCAGGTTTTAAGATTCAAAGATGATAGGAATCCAGACCTAGACTTGTGATCAGACAATATCCTAATGACAGCAAAACCTGAATCTTTTTCATAGCCTGGGGCATAATGTTGTTTTTAATGCCAGAAACCCCACTGAGGTTCAAAGCATGTATCGAACTTTCTTGAAGAATTTTCCTCCCTTTTTTGAGGTAAGTGCATCATAGGCTGCCTAAGTAGTATAGTTTGGTGGTGCCATTTAGCTCCATTTTTCTAAAGAAAATCTTTACATTCTAGTGTTTTAATTTCCCTCTGACCCCAATTAAAATTGCAAATGAAATTCATAACCATAATTTTTGTTTATAAAACATGGATACCTATAAGAATTTTTTCAAAAGTGAAAAGAAGAAATCTTGAAATTTGAAAATAAATGAATCCTGAAGTTTGAAAATGAATAAAACTACCATCTCTATAGTGTATGCCTAGTATAAATTACCTTTCCTCCATGACAGTGAAATAGAGACTTCAAAAACTAGATGTGATAGTGTAACATTTCCCCTCTTAATCTCTCCATCAGAAATTCTGGAGATTAGTGAATAGTTATTCCAGCATTCTGAGCTGTGCTAATCATTATTGCAAGCTATTATTCACTCAAGTTTCTTGAGTGTGTTGAAGCATTCAAAATACAAAAATATATTTTAACCAATTATCACATTCATAAGATACTTGAATTCAAACACAGTATTCTATTAACAAGCAATCTAAAGCAACCACATCTCATTCTTTCAATCAAAATAAAATGTATATTTTGGCTTAAAGAAACAAAAAAACAGTCAAATATCTGAATATAATACAGTAGAAGAAGAAAACATTTTCCTCCCACACGTACAGCTATTGGCACTTGAAATATACACAATTTCTCTATTGTTTCCCTATTTGTCTAAATTGGACCTGGCAATAAATGGCAATAAAGCAAATGGCTCAAGATATCCTTAGTGCCTGCTATCTTAAATTTTAAGGTTGATAATTCAAACTGTAGTACAATACATAACTCAGCTTGGGAGAGAGGGAGAGAGGGAGAGAGGGACAGAGGGACAGAGGGACAGAGGGACAGAGGGACAGAGGGACAGAGGGACAGAGGGACAGGCGAGAGGAGAGGGGGGAGACAGAGACACAGAGAGGCAGAGAGGCAGAGAGGCAGAGAGGCGAGAAAGAGAGAGAGGCGAGAAAGAGAGAGAGGCGAGAAAGAGAGGCAAGAAAGAAAAAGAGAGAGAGAGAAAGAAAAGAAAGAAAAACTCAATGAGATCAAATAATTATTTTGTCACATTTCAGTTGTTTGTAGTAATGCCAAATATTGTAGCAGAGACTAATTTTATGAAAGATAATAACTCTAAATGACTTTAAAATATTTAAAGGTTGCTATTGCTTTGTGTTTTTCAAAGAAATGGCTTTTCAAAATCAAGCATTTTGTTTCAACATAAATTTAATCTTTAAGATAAACTCATATATCTAAGATGGAAAACACTGGTTTTACTAACTCTAACTTTCAGAATTTAGCCATTTTCTGCCCTCCGTCCATACGTGATAGGGAAGATTTAAGAGAGCAGTTATATTCATTTGTTAAATCCTAAGGACAACACAAAGATATCCTGATAATTTTAGAATCTCCTTTTCTGATATTAGCCTTTCAGAAACCAGAGCTGATTGATTCTAGCTTGAGGGGAGAATAATACTGCCCATACAGCATAAACCAAGTTGTTTAGTTTAGTTTGAAATCAGTGAGCACAAAACAATGAGAATTTTATATGAAATTGAGCTTATACTAATAAAGTAATATGTTTTTTGAAAATTATGTCACACGATGAGATAGAAAAATAGTACATTAGGTCAAGCAGAGGATTTTCATCTCTATTCAGTTATTTTCAGCACAGACTCTTATCTATCTGTGGTCCAAAATTGGATAATTATTCTTTTTGTTTTTCTAACTCTAAATTGACTCTTAATAAGGATAGTATATGGGAACAACTATTTAATGATGTAGTTGTTTACATCATCAAGACATGCTTTCAACCTATAAAATTCTTAATGGATATTGCTAATTGCATTGCAATTCTGAAGTGAATATCATATTTTGATTATTTTCATAAATCAATAGAAAAAAACAGTTTTAAATGAAGTGACAACTATTAATTCCTCCAGTTGCCTGGAATAAAAAAAAAATTAATTCTTCTAAATTGAAACCTAAATGAATATAAGTATAATAGCATCTAAAGTAGAGTACCTAAATAGGAGGAGACAAGCTGCTTGGTACTCTATGATGAAGGCTCAATTATTTTCTCTGTGTCCAAGTATGATATTAATAACATTCCCCCATCATATGCTCTTTCAATCAGTGTTCATCCAATGAAGAAAAGAAAATTCTCATATCTATCAGTGGGTAGTGCATATGCATGGAGGTAGTCTCTCTTAAGTAATGATAATACTATTCATTCAAACAGCACATGGGAGTTAAAAAATATATTACATACAGGGTATTCAACATGGAGTTACCACTCCACATTGATTAGATTTCTTTTTGGGAAAATTCACTTTCATATCAGTCACAAATCCATGCTTTATCTTCATACAGGAGGCCAATTCAAAACCCACAGTCAGTAACTGTCTTAATTAGCTTCTGGATAGCACATTCTCCAGCATATAAATTTTAGAAATTTATATTCTGTATGTAGAATTTTCATTTAAAAATAAACATAGATTATAAATATTTTGACAGATCATGGCTTGGTTTTCAATTTTACCAAGCAGGATCACTCTTATTTCCTATTTTTTTAATCCCTTATATTTAAGGCTTTTTTCTGTTTTATAACAGCTATCAGATAATCACCTTTTCACAGTCACTAAATTTAAGGATTGTGCTTATGCCACATTTCGTTATTGAAAGCTCTAAGAAGCTATGTCTTATTTGAATTAATCATTAAGATTCAATGTGAACCATGCAGTTAGTATTTCTTTATTTTCCCATCTTTATTACTTACTTTCTTCTACCCTGTACTCTTCTTCAACCTCTCTGCATGGGCAACCATTTAATCTTTATATATCTGTATATGGTTTTACAAAATGTATGTTATTGTTTTGTATGCTTGTATTTTTAATTTTCATAAAGGCTAGGGTGTTATATAGCTAATTATCTTTCTCAGTTTTTCCACTAAACACTATGATTTTAACATCTGCCCATGTTGCCATGTGGACTTAAAATCAGTTGCTTGTAATTGCAATAAAGTAAGGAAAGCATCAAGCATGTTTTTCTTATTCACTCCCTCGTAATGGAAATCTAAAATGCTTCCAACTGCTCACTTCCACAAATTTGCTGCAAGGACTATACACATATGTAATCCCTAATGGATCTGTATAAAAATTACTCTGAGACTTTTATTAAGAAAGGTAATTGATGACTGAACACACTTTTCTCCAGAATAGCTGCACCAATCTACCATCTCACCAGAGGAACCTGAGTATCCCCAATTCCCATACTGCCACCAATGCTTTCCACTTTGGGTTGGGCTAAGAGAGATATAATGAAATCACAAAGTTGTTTTAATTTGCATTTATATGATTACGATAACTTTGAAATCATTTCTTATACTAGTGAGATTTAGGGGTTATTTTCTGATCCTTTTTTTCATAATCATTTCCTCATTTTCTATTTTAAATAATTTCATTTTAGTAAAGGCATTACTTGTATATTCAAAATATACAACATAATGTTGATTATGACAATGTCTTCTTCCATTTTATCATCTGTGGTCTTATTCATTGCACAAAAATCCTCAATTTTTACATAATTCCAATAGCTGAATTTTTCCCTTATGATGTGTGCATTTGAAGTTTAATATTTCTTCATAGATTGGCCATAAAGATATTGCAGAGAAATCTTAAAGTCATTTAGCGTCTTCCTCTCCATGAACAATTTTGTTTATAACATAAAATTGTCTCAATAGAGTAGATAGGTATAAAAGTAGAAATGCAACATTAAGAAAGTATAAGAGCAAGTTAAAATAACTGACAAGAAAATATATTTATGTCAGGAAAAACAAATTGGTGAGAGAATAGTTTATAACAATTTCACCTTGAAGTAAGTTTATTTTTAGATTTTTAGAGATGTACTCTGAAACAAACACAAGAATAAAAAAAAAAACTTTGCAAGGAACTATATATGAATTCAAAGATTTCAATCAGTATTGTAATGACAATATATAGAAAGTTGACTCATCATTACAGCAACACGTCTATTTCTTGGCATAAACAGATGACTAACTATGCTTCCCCTCTCAACTATGCCTCCCCCAACTTTTAACTGACATATACATTTAGTATGAATGAGAATTTAATACCACACATAATTCTTCTATGACAATTTGCTTTTTAAGCATGTCTCCTAATAATGAAATTAAATAGATTGGAAAGAAATGTTAAGTACCATATCTAAGTGATTATTTAAGCCTTGAAATAATGGATGAATATAATTTTATCTTAAAAATATAATAGATTACATATTTCATCAGCTCGAACTTTCAGCATTGGTACTTAATTGATAATGATACAAAATTCTGTAGCAGCAATAAGACAAGGGTAAAACACTAAACTGGCTGAATATACAGAAACAATTAAAGAAATAGTCTGGATTATAAGACATATGACTATTATTAAATACATCAAAATAATTGCTCATATGCCCACAAATTTTCAGAGTTTATTTTACTTTTATCTGTGCCTGTAGGAAAGGAACATTGACTATACTCATGACTGTTGAAAGTTGCAAAACAGCTTAAGAAATTTTAGGAAAAAACTATTTGAAGGTAAATTGAGTTTTAAAAATTAAATTAAATTTTATAATTGTGAAAAAGTATAAGGACAAGTTATAATAACTGGGCATATAGTTTTCTGTTATTATATTTGTTTTCTGTTTAATTCAGGAGGAAGATTAAGACAGCTTAATAAGCACAGGATCTATTTTAGGAATCAAGTATTTCTTTAGAATAGTTGTGTCTGCATTTTATTTCTTTACATTTCTAACTCCAAACTAAATATGTTAATTTAACAATTGTTAATCTCCAATCACCACCTTACTCTTACATACCAGGTATTTTAAAACACTTTGTATGATTTTATTTTTCTTTCTCTATATTGGGGAATTAAATTTTTATTAATCAGGAAAAATGACAATTAAGGACAATGATAATTTTTAATTTTTATATTTTTGCTTTTCAGTTTTCTGTAAGCACAAGTATTCTGTGTGTGTGTGTGTGTTTTGCTTGTATGCTTGTTTTTGTGACCTTTGAATTATCTACCTGGTATCTGTGAAATAAACAAAAAGGTATACTTTATACTAATCTCTGGCTTTTTACAAGCCAAAGACACAGCTACCAGGGTAAAAGGAAAAGTTCTCACCAGAAGCTCAGTGTGACTAAGACATGACTCCTACTAATTACCAGGATTAGTTGCTTGATAACATATGTGAGAGGTTAACTCCTTCTGCCATCACAGCTGCACATGTGTTACTTTTTTTCTAAAACTAAGTATTTCATCAAAGACAGTGGCCTTTAAGGTAAAGTCAGACTTGCTTGCTGGTCAAGGAACTAATAGCAGCTGCAATTCCCTAATAGAATTTGTTAGAAAACTTGAAAAATGCCTGTGCCAGCCTTCAGATAAAGTCGAGTGAACCAAATAGCTTATGTAGTAGTTTTCCATTGCCACTTTAACAAATTACCATAAACATGGCAGATTAGACAACATTAATTTATTATCTTAGAGTTCTGGAGGTCTGAAGTCTGACACAAGTCTCACAAGCTAAAATCAAAGTATAATCGGAGCTACGTCTGGGCTGCATTCTTTTACAGAGGATCTGGATAGATACGTTTTCTTACCTTTTCCAGTGTGTAGAGGCTGTGTGCATTCCTTGGTTCCCCTTCCTCCATCCTCAAGACTAGCAAAGGTGAATTCAGTCCTTTTCACATCACATCACATCACTCTGACTTCTTCCACAGTCATATCCCTTCTGACTTTTCTGCCTCCTTCTTCCCACCCTAAGTACCCTTCTGATTCATTGGGCTCACCTGATACTTGAAGCTAATCTTCCCATCCCAAGGTCAGCTGTGAGTGTCCTTAATTCCATCTGCAACCTTAATTCCATTTTGACATGTAATTTAATATATTCATGGGGTCTGGGATTAGGACATGGACATCCTTGGAGTGTCATTATTCTGCCTCTCATACTTGTTACATATCTGAAGTTTTTATTTCATCAAGTATATAGCATCTGCTAGAAAATACTGTTGATCCTCATCAATATTCAATTCCTTATTCAGTAATTCAGCAAATTTCATTTCAGACTATTAAGTAGTGAGTACTTGATATGCAGTACAAAGCAAAATATACAGACTTTTCCCACCCTCTTGAATCTATTCTCTGCTAAAACAAAGTAAAACAAACGAACAAAAAATCAATAAATGATTGATTGTTGACTGATATTTCTATCTGGTATGCATCTTTGTATTTAATTTTAGAGAATTCCTGACATGAAATTTGTAATTGATAAATACTATTTAAATAGCAAAACCTTTTAAAATAAACTATATTTCTCCATTTAACTGAGGATACAGAATACAAATAATAAGTTTTTCTCTACATCTCAACCATAAAGATCTAAAGACATAGATTATAAATGAATAATATATTTTGCAAGAAAAGCTAAGTCCTCTTGAGCTTTCTAAATTTTGTTTTTGATTCTTGAGATTTAGCACTTCTCTTAATTGAAAATAGACTGTAAAATTTAGTACTTGAAGACAACATGTAGACTTGTTCTGAAGTTTAAGAGTAGTACCCTAATTTAATTTTAACAATAATTTTCCACAGAGATCTCTTTCCCCATAACAGTACAAATAAATGACAAATTCTTTCCGTGAAGCTTCTAAACTAAGAATTTATTGTAATATGTGTAGGCCATTGGACTAGGTAGGGAGGAGAAGAAGATAAATATAATAAAAATAATTTAAATTGTTTTGAAATGAATGGATATATCATCAGGCAGCTATTGTATTTATAACCATAAAATCTCAATGGCATATGAAAACAAGAATTTATTTCTCATACATCTGAGGATCTATTTTAAACTATAATTCCGGATGAGTTGGCTCCTCATTGCCTATTCATCCCTGTTCTACTTAATACGTTTTCATTCAGAGATGAAGGGACCAGCAACTACACAGGGAATGCTCTTCTCATGGCAATGGTGGAAAAACAAAATGCAAGCCCCGGTGTGCCAGCACATTTCAAATTTTGCTTGCATCACCATTGAAATAATTCATTGGTCACAGCAAGGCACAAGGCCAGAGTCAAGAGGCAGATTCAACCTACCATGAGGCCAAAAGGACACATGGCCAAATCCAAAGTATATTGAAAAAAGTACTTTCCACCCAAAGAGAGGGATGGGGGAGAGTAAAAATTTTCTGAACAATAACCCCAACTATTACCAATATATTTTGAAACAGGTACTCAGAAACATTATTCTTACATACTTTATTAGGCACAGGAAAATGAAAGCACATATTTGTCACTGGAAATATTTAAGGTTTGTGACATGATTCTTTAACATAAGATAAGGAGTTTCTTAATGATACAAAAGGTTCTTATTTTAATTTGCCCAGGCTGCCATAATAAAATATCACAGACTGGGTGGCTCAAACAACAGAAATTTATTCTCTCAAAGTTTTGGATGTTGGAAGTCTGAGATCAAAACCCAGCATGTTCAGGTTCTGGTGGTTGCTCTCACCCTGGCTTGCAGATAGAAGCTTTCTCACTGTGTCTTCATATGAAGGAGCGAAAGAAAGCAAGCTTTGGTCTCTGTGTTTTCTTATAAGGATACTAACCCCATCTTGAGGGGGCTGTGATTCTGACCTCATCTAAACCTAATTTCCTCCCGAAGGCCACATCTCCAAATATCATCCCATTGGATATTGTGGCTTCAACATGTGAGTTTTGGGGGGACACAAACGTTCAGTCCATAATATCCCCTAATGAGAGGACTTTGGAAATATCTAACAAAAGTACATATGCATTTACCCTTGGACTCACTGATCTCACTTCTAAGAATTTATCCATGTAAATATATCTCTTACTATGTTTTTAAAAGTCACAAGATTATTTATTTTGTCATTATTTATATTAGCGAAATATTGGAAACAATCACACTGCCTATATATAGGTAACTAATTAAATAAACTGGATATTCATGCAATAAGGTACTATGCAGATGTTTAAAAAAGAATGAGACAGAGGTCAATAAACTGGTATAAAGTGATAGCCAGCATATATAATTAATTTTTTTAAATTCGAATTCAAAAGAATTTATATAATATGCTTCCTTTGTGTAACAAAGAAAGAGAAATGAGACTATATGTGCACATTTGCTTAATTTTAGAAAAGAAATACAGAAGAGATAAATCATAAATTAGTTAACTACAGGAAGTTTGTGAGAATGAAAAGTAAGGAACAGGTAAAAAAAATGAAACCTCTTTGAGTTTGCCTCATTATACAGTGACTTTTTAACCATGCCAAAGTTTTCTATATTAAAAAAAATAAAATCAACAAGGAAACCCTTATAATCCAATAGAAAAAAAGCAAATACACCTAACTGCATATAAATTGATAACATAAACAGATGTAATTTTGTACACAAGTAACATATACAAGTAATTTTGGACACAGTCTTCTTATTGCATACCTTCATGAAAACTAGTCTAAGAACAAAATGAACTGTAGAAATATTTGAACCATACTAGGTAAGTGGGCAAGGGTGTTTTAATTCTAAAACCATTTTGTCTATAATGAAACTAGAATAAATGAATAAATATACTGATATTGTCTCAATGTGAAGAGAGAGTTATAAATATGGAATGCAGCAAGGAAAGAACCCAATGAAGGGCTTCAAACTTGTAAATATTAACACGAATGTATGACTTTGCCAGCTATGATCACTGAAAGGACCTAGAAGCAATGATATCTCAAGAACAATTAACATAATCAGTCTCCATATTTGGCTTACTAAACACCTTTCACCAAAAAAGAGGGTGGGGAAGAAGTACTAGAGAAATGAAAGCTTCCAGGGCGGGGTTGCGAAAAGTCCAAATTGAGATAAACCCGGACTATTTTGTTGTTATGCTGAGTGTAAGGACATACTCAAAACCTCAAGAGGATGTATCGCAGGACAGAAGCCAGATTGGTAGAGATCCTGTTTGGAACGATTTGAGCACCAAAAATAATGACAGTAATGGAGTATCACACATTGAACGTGTGTGTGTGTCTGTGTGTGTTAACTGAGTTATTAGAGATACTCAGAAATACAATGGGGGGGGTGGTTCTTTACAGAAGAATGATGAATAGTAAATGTAGAAAGAATGACATTAAAAATTATCTTCAAAAACTACTAAAATAATAAGTGATTTAGAAAGAAATCATCAGTTGATATTAAAACTATTAGGTGAATGGTTGTTTAGGAATAGGATATTAACATAGTCTCGAATATTTCATATTAATATATTACTTATTAATTAAAAAGAGAAAATTATTATGTTAACAATCAAAAAAGCTGTCAGACATCTCAATCAAGCCTTCAGAATTAAAAACTTCCAATAAAGGAACACACTGACATTGTATGCCTCCTGCTGTAATATATTAAGAAGGACATATTACCCATTTAATGCTATTTCCAAAGAATATTTCATTCAAATATCATAATGAGGTGCTAATCACCTCACCGAGGAACATTCTATAAAACAACTGGTCTGAAAACTTTTTAAATGCCAACATCATAAAAGGCACAGAAGGAAGGAAATGGCTCTTCCAGATCAAAGGGAACTTTACAAATAATTCAATGCTTTATATTTCATTGGATTCTAAACATTTTAAAAAAGCTATAAAGAACATTATTAGAAAAATAAAAATTTTCTACAACCAATTATATGTTAGAATACTGTATCAATGTTAAATATTTTCTTCTGGTTAACATGGTGGAGTTATATGACTATATTTTTCATCATTACCAAGTATTATATATAAAATACATTATGATGTTTATGGATTATTAAAGTCTTGGCAATGTCTGAACATGATCAATAAACAAGCATTTATTTAGAGCTTATTATATATCAAGTTGATAATTGCCACAAGGGGATTCAGTGGCATGTGACAACCTCTGTGCTTGACAATTAAGAAATTAACTAATTAGAGAAAACAACAGGCAATAATATAAATGATACTAAAAAAAAAAAAATACCCAATTCTATGGTACAAACCAGTACTCTGTAAACAATTTTTATGTACCTATGAATTATCAAGGATCTCATTAAAAGGCAAGCTCTAATTAGGTGGGTCTAGAGTGAGGCCTAAGATTCTGAATTTCTAATAAACTCTGGCCTTTGGATCACTATTTAAATAGTAAGTATGGACTATAAGAGTTATAGAAAAAATAATTAAGAATTGGAGTAACTAAGGAAGGCTTCATGGAGGAAATGAATCTTGACACCTTAACTCTTTTCAAAAATGAAGGAGCAAAGGGAGAGGTAGAAAGTATTTAGAATAGCGCTATTCACTTATTCATTCCTTACCTTGTATATCTTCTCAGCATCTAGCACATAGAGGAAACTGTGCAGCAGTAAGGGCAGCGTTTAGATCCATTTTAGCATCTCTTACAGTGTCGTATAGAGGTGGAGTTCATTGAATATATTTATTAATCTCAGTTTAATTTATGGCTAGAAAATTAGCTGAAAAAATTTTCAAGAGAGAAAACATCATGATGCAACTGTGAGCTGGTAAAATAAATAGTTCTGGCTCAAGGGAAATATAACTGTGTTTGGATAAAGAGGGTGAACAAAGATTATGGAACATTTTAAAAGACTAGCAGAGAAGTTTACTTGAGATATACAAAATTTTCTGAATTGGAGAAATTCTAAAAATAATGTTTTTGTTTAGAAACAAAAAGTAGTCTTAATGGAAGAGTGTCAAAATAAAGACCAGTTGGAAGTTGTTGCATAATCCAGAGCAACCAGAGCAAATTTTCTCCTAATTTATCAGTCTTCTTCCTTCATTTTCTTTGTCATTCTCTCTTTTGTATGTATCAAAGATTGTGGAGACTAAGTTATTCTAATTCCAGGACACTGGGTCATTGGTAAAGGTGAGACCCTGATCAATTTTTTCCTTTACTCATGTCAAAGTTTTTATATTAGCAATTAATTTTTTTAACCATTTACAAAGATTTCTTTTTAAGTTGACTTTAAAGAAACTTGATGTCACAGCTAAAGCAACAATGTTAATCATTTTAATCAGATTCTTTCTTGAATCATTGATAAAGTTCAATTAGCTAGACAATTATTGATGTTAGCTTGTTAGGTACAAATATTTGAAAGCCTCTGTATGTTACTCTTAAACCTGTTAGTAAATATTTAGTTCTATATTGTAAATGATTTCTTCCTGTACATGATTGCATTTTTATTTTTTTAATGCTATCTTTTGATAAACAAATTTATTCATTTTGAAGAATAATTTACATACTTTTTCATCTATACCTAATAAACTTATCTAGGAATTTTGAAAAAAAAAGGTAAAATATTATCAGATAAAATCATATTACAACATTAAACAATTTAAACATGTTGCTTTTTCCAAGAGATTCAAGAAAATATAAGAAATGGAAAATATGGCACTTTAGGTATCTATTAGGAATTCATGTACGTGATAAGGAGTATTAGTTATTGTTACTATGTAACAAATTACCACTAATTTAGTGGCCTTAAAAAACAAATTCTTATCTCACAATTTCTATAAGTGAGGAATCTGAGTACACAATAGCTGGGTTCTCTGCTCAGGATCTCACAAAGCTGAACTCAAAATATAGCCCAGTCTGCTATCTTATTTGATGTTCATAGCCCTCTTCCAAGCTCACAGGTTGTTTCAGTATTCAGTGCCTCGAGGTTGTAGGACTGAGGTCCTCAGCTACTAGAGGCCTCCTATTGTTCTTGGTAGATGGAAGATTTCTAACTCAATGACAATAAGAGAACATCTCTCCTCTTTGAATCTCTCTGACTTCTTCCATTTCCGACCTCTAGATTCTTTCTCAAAGGGCTCACTTGAGTCAGATTCATCCAGGATAATCTCCTTCTTGATTAACTTAATTGATTAGGAATTCTAATTACATCTGCGAAATACCTTTATCTTACCTTATTACCTAATCTAATCATTGGAGTGCTTTCTCATCATATTCACAGATATCATCCACAATCAAGAGTTGAGATTACATAGGCTATGTACATGAGGGAGGTATGTGTGAGTGTGTGTGTGGGGGGAAGAAGAGGGGTAGGATTATTTAAAAAATTAGAAGAAAATAATAATGAACATTTAGTTTATTCTACTGTGGGGAATAAAACATCCTCTGAATGTTTAAAAAAATTATAAAAAAGAATAATAGATCTGTTTATAAAATATTTCTTAATTATGTAAATTAAAACTACAAAATATAATAGAATATGAAAAACTGCAAAAGTTAGTTTTACATTTATAATTTCAATTATTCACATGCAAACAGATTTTATAAATTAATAAGAAAAAGTAACCTCAATAGGAAAATGGAATGATTATATGAACGAGAATCTTAAAACATCATAATATTACGTGATTTTGCTATTGATTTTACGCTGCCACATTCTGTGTAAGTATTTGCTATCAATTAATCTTTACAATGAGCTTATGATGAGATAATATTATTATACCTATTATGAGTTGAATTGTGCTCCCTCCAAAAAGATATGTTGAGTTCTAACCCCTAATACTTCAGAATGTGAATTTTCCTGGAGATGGGGTGTTTATAGAGTTAATCAAAGTAAAATGAAACCATTAGGGTGGGATCCAGTCCGATATAACCAGTGGCCTTATTGAGAGGGAAATTTTGACACAGAGATAGATAAGTAGAAGATGTGAAGAGACACAGAGAAGACAGCCGCATAATAGCCAAGGAAAGAGGCCTCATACAGATCTTTCACTCACAGCACTCAAAAGGAACCAATACTGATGACATTTTGATTTAAAATCTCAAGACTTTAGAACCGTAAGAAGATAAATTTTTCTTTGTAAGCTACCCAATTTGTGATGCTTTGTTATGACAGCCCTAGAAAACTAATAGAATACATAATTATTTTCATACATAAAAGAAAATAACAAGAGTTTAGTTAACTTATCCAAGGGAATACATCCAATCAATGGTATCAGAGCTTGTTATCAAACTCAGCTCTCTCTGATGCTGAAGGCTATGTCCTTAATAATTCTACTACACTGAACATAAGTAACATTCAATAAACATGAAAATAATTCTTAGAATCAAAAAGAAATGATATTTAATAAACAATGATATGTCTTACCTGCTTATCAATAGGAAAATAATTTTAATAATAAATACTGTCAAGGGAGATGGTTTACTAAAATGGTCACTCTTGTTCATTGTTGTTTAGTGTGTAAATGAACACTCATTTATGACATTTGATAATCTGGCAAAATAAATATACAGAACTCCTGAGAAATTTTCATCTTTTTCATTCAGAAGGGATTTATCCTAAAATGTCATTAGAAATGTGCAAAATGTTTGATCATTACAATATGATTTATAGTACCAAAATATTGGAACCATTCAAAATGATCAATAATAGGTGAACACTTAAATAGACTGGTACATTCATATGATGAAATTTTCCATTGTTATTAAAGTAATGAAGAAATTTTTTTTTAAACTGCCAAATATGTATTCTTTTAAAAAAGTTGTTGGTAAAAAGTTTTAAATATTATGACAAGGATTGAGAGTGGGACATCAGCAAAATAACACAATAGGAGTTTTCTACTGTCATCCCTTCCCATGCCTGCCAGAACATTAGTCTTGATAATCACCCACCAACTCACCCTATCAGGCCAGACCCAGCAAACACTCCTGCAGACAGCAAATACGAGCCTTTTCAGACAGCTAATGAGTGCATGCAATAAGCTTCCCAACTCTGTGGGATTGGGGAAAGATTCACAAACTTGAGGATATCAGGGTACTTCCTTTGGGAAAACAAACAAGAGTTTTCTCAGCACTTGTTTGGCTTTACAAGATTTAGGAAAGGCTTGCAATATTAAGAATCTTCCCACACAAGAAGGAACAAAAAAGTATAGGCAGGCACAACCATAGGAAAGTTTTGAAAAAAACTCAGAATTCCTAACCAAACTGACTGGCGAAGTTATTTCTCTCCCAAAGATAGTCAGTAAAGATTGGAGGAGGTACCTTCTTCTTTAAATGTGAAGACAACAATGCAAGACTTCAGTGAACAAGAAAAATCAAGAAAACATGATGCCATCAAAGAAACAAAATATTTTTTCAGTAACTGACCTCAAAGAAATGGAGATCTATTAATTTCCTAACAAAGCATTTAAAATAATTGTTTTAAGGAAGATCAGTGAACTATATGAGAACATAGACAACTCAACACAATACTACTATAGCTATAATAATTTGTTAATAATACATAATATAAAACAATGCAAAATCATAAAAAGGGACAAGAGAAGTAAAAGTGTAGAGATTTTGTATGTAATTCCAGTTAAATTGCGACCAGCTTAAAATAGACTATAAGGTGTTTTATGTAAGCCTCATGGTAAGCCCAAAGCAAAAGCCAATAGTAGATATAGAAGAGATAAAGAAAAAAGAATCAAAGCACATCACTATTGAAAAGTCATCGAATCACAAAGAGTGCAAGAGAAGAAAAAAGAAACTAAAAATCAGCCAGAAAACAACAATAAGACATCAAGATTAAGTCCTTATCTATCAATAATTGCTTTAAATGTACATGCGTTAAATTATCCAATCAAAACATAGAGGAACTGAATAGAATAAAAAACAACTCAACAATAGACTACCTAGAATAAAATCATTTTAGTTTTAAGGACGCACATAGGATAAAAGTGAAGGGATGGAAAAAAATATTCCATGCAAATGGAAACCAAAAGAGAGCAGTAGTAACTTTACCTATATCAGACAAAATAGATTTTAAGATAAAAACTATAATAAGAGGCAAAGTTTATTAAATGATAATATAGAGGTCAATTCATCAAGAGAATATAACAGTTATAAACGTATATGCATTCAACATTGGAACACCTAAATAAATTGAAAAAACAAACATTTCTAAAGGGAGAAAGAGACAGCAATGCAATAATAATAGAGAATTTCAATAGTTCACGGTCTACAATGGATAGCTCGTCTAGACAAAAAATCTACTAGAAAATATTGCACTTGAGCTATACTTTAAATCAAATGGAACTAAAACTTTTATGCAGGTGATTGTACCCAACAGCAGCAGAATATACATTCTCCTTAAGTGCACATAGAACATTCTACAAAATAGGTTATATGTTAGGTCACAAAGAAAATCTTAATAAATTTAAGAAGATGGGAATTATATCATGTATCTTTTCCAACCACGCTGGTAGAAATCAATACCAGGAAAAAAAAAATTGGAAAATTTACATATACGTAGACATTAAAGAACATATTTCTGAACAACCAATGGGGCAAAAATATCTTGAAGCAACCAAAATAGAAATACAATGTACCAAAACTTATGAGATACAGAGTCCTAAGAGGGAAGTTTATAGTGATAAAAGTCTACATTAAGAAAAAATACATAGTCTATGGCCATGCCACACTGAACAAGCCTGATCCCATCTGATCTTGGAAGCTAAGCAGGGTTGGGGCTGGTTAGTACTTGGATAGGAGACCACCTAAGAAGACCAGGTGCTGCAGGTGTAAAAAATAAAAAATAAGGGATTGTAAGCTGACAAGGTCCTTGCAATTTGTGAGGTCAACCAAGGGTTGCTTTGCATAAAAAAAAAAAAAAGAAAGAAAATCTAACTTTACACCTCAAGGAACTGTATGAAGAATATAGTAATCTCGAAGTTAGCAGATGAGAGGAAATAACTATCAGAGCAGAAGCAAATGCAATAGAGACTAGAAAAACAATAGAAAGAACAATGAAACTGAAAGCTGGTTGTTTGAAAAGATAAATTTGTCAAAACTTTAGCTAGACTTTAGCTAGAGAACACTTCGATAAACAAAATCAGAAATGAAACAGGAGCTACTACAACTGATAAAATAGAAATACAAAAGATCATAAGAGACTACTATGAATAATTATTTGACAATAAATTGGATAACCTAGGAGAAATGGATAGATTCCTAGAAACATACAACCTACCTAGTCTGAATTATGAATAAATAGAAAATCTGAAGACCAATAACAAGTAAGTAGATTTAATCAGTAATTAAAAATCTCCCCATTCTTGGAAAAGTGTAAGACCAGGTGGCTTCAATGGTGAATTATACCAAACATTTAAAGAAAAATTAATACCAATTCTTCTCAAACTCTTCCAAAAAATTGAAGAAGAGGGAACACTTCCATACTCATTTTATGAGGCCAGCATTACCCTAATATCAAAGCCAAACTAGGACACTAAAGAAAGGAAATTATAGGCCAATACCCCTGACAGATATAAATGTAAAAACCTTCAACAAAATACTAGAAAACCAAATTCAATAGCACATTAGAGGGATCATGTACAATGATCAAGCAGAATTTATCCCCAGGATGCAAAGATGGTTCAACATAATGCAAATCAATCAATGTGATGCACCACATTAACACAATGACAGATAAAACACATATGATCACCTCAATTAATGCAGAAAAAGCATTTGACAAAAGTCAACATCTTTTTATAATAAAACCTCTCAACAATTGATATAAAAGGAGTGTAATTCAACATGATAAAGGCCATATACCACCAGCACATAGCTAACATACTCAACGGTAAGGAGCTGAAACATTTCCTATACAATTAGCAATAAAACAAGGATCCCCATTCTTACCACTTTCATTCAACATAATACTGGAAGGCCTAGCCAGAGCAATTATGCAATAAAAAGAAATACAAGATATCCAAAGGAAGAAATAATATTTTCTGTGGATGACATAATCTCTTATATGTAGAAAATCCTAAAGACTCCCAACAAAAAACCTGTAAAGTTGCAAGATTCAAAATCAATATACGAAAATCTGTTGTTTTTATACAGTAACAAATAAATATAGAAAGAAAAATTAAAGAAACAATCTCATTTACAATAGTAACAAAAGGAATTGAACGCTGAGGAATAAATATAATCAATGAAGTGAAAAACCTATACACTGAAAATTATAGGACATTGGTGAAAGAAATTAAACACATTAATAAATTAAAAGGTATCCCACATGCATGAATTGAAACAATTAAGATTGTTAAAATGTCCGTAGTACCTAAAGGATCTATGGATTCAACAACCTTATCAAAATTCTAAAGGCATTTTCACAGAAATAGAAAAAAAACAATCTTAAAATGCATATGGAACCAAAAGAGACTCCAAATACCCACCAAAAAAAATCTTTAGAAAGGGCAATGCTAGAAACATCACACTTACTGATTTCAAACTATATTGCAAAGCTATAGTAATTAAAAAATTAAGGTACTGGCATAAAAACAGATTGATATATGGTCATGCACTATATAATGATGTTTCTGTCAATGAAGGAGTACATACATGATGGTGGTCCCATAAGATTATAATGGAGCTGAAAAATTTCTATCACTTAGTGATATTATAGCCATCATGATGTCATAGTGCAAAGCATTAATCATGGGTTTGTGGTGATACTCATGTAAATAAACCTATTGTGCTGCCAGTCATATAAAAGTATAGCGCATATAATTATGTATAGGACATAATATCTGATAATGATAGTAAATGACCACTTAATGGTTTATACATTTACTCCATTTTATCATTATTTTAGGTTATACTTTTTCTATTTAACAAAAGTTTGCTGTAAAACAGTATGCCATGTCACCCTTGGCAGCAGCTTCACAATTCTCATGTTTACCACATCTCTTGATTGCATCATTTTCTCTTGCGCTTGATTTAATATTGTGTTTTGTTTTTCATGGCCTCTAAGCATAAAAAGTCCACTATTAATGTTGCCAGTAAGAGGCCATGTTGAGTGATTGCCCTGGAAATAAAAATAGAAGTGATTAAGGACTACTACAAAAGTGGAAAATCAGTGATGGTTATTGTTTATCAGTCGAGCATATTCCATTTTACCAACGCTACAACTTTAAGAACAACAAAATAATGGAAGTTGTTAAAGGATCTGCTTCATTGAAGGCAAAGAGTCTAACAAAAATTCAAGACATGGAGATATTACTAATGATCTGGATTGAAGACCAGACACAGAAGCATATCCTCACAGCACCATGACGATCATGACCAAAGCAACATCTTTGTAGCATTGAAAGAAAAGGCTGAATCCGACTCTAATGTTGAATTTACGGCTAGCTCTGGATGGCTTAAATGATTCAAGAATTGTTCATTGTACAATGAGAAAGTGAGTGGTGAGTCTTGCAAGAGCTGATGTGAAGACAGCTAAAAAATTTTAAACTCAAAATAAGCTGATTGGAGAGAAAAATCACTTGTCAAAGCAAATATTCAATATGGATGAAACCTCCCTGTTTTGGAAAGGAATGTGTGAAAAGATTTTCGTACATAAGGAGGCCAAGTCAATGCCAGTTTTCAAGACTTTTAAGAACAAGATAACAGTCTTACTTGAGGGTGATGTCAACAAATTGAAACCTTTTGTGATCTGGCACAGTGAGAATGCCAGAGCCTCCAAGTATATCAATAAGCACACACTGCCAATGTACTATAGGAGTAATTAAAGGTCATGGATGATCCAGCTTCTCTTCCATGATACCCTCCTGAATTGTATGCCAGAAAAATGGACTGCTGTTTGGAGAATAAAATACTGTTCAAGATTTTGCTCATTATTAATAATGCTCCTGGACATCCTCTTTTTATTGGTGGTCTTCATCCCCATGTCAAAGTGGTCTTTCTCCCTCCAAACACCATCTCTTTGATCCAACCAATGGATCAAGGAGTTATATCAGCTTTTAAGGCCTTCTACCTCACAAGGAACTTTTCCCAGGCTATTGCTGCAACTGAGAAGGACACTGATGCAATTCTGGAAAGATTACAACACTATGATTTCTTCAAAAACCTTGTTGGGGATTGGGGCTGTCACCAAGGAGTGTAGAAATGGCATCTGGAAAAACACTCTGGAGGTTCCTCTATGACTTCAAGGGATTTGCCAAGAATGAAGAGGTGGTAAAAATCAACAAGGCTGTGGCTTAGATGGCAAACAACTTTAACCTGGCTGTAAATGAGGATGACCTTGAGGAAGTACAGATTCCTGAGAAACTGACAAATGAAGAGTTGTTGGAACTGGAACAGGAACGCATAACTGAAGAGAGGCAGAAAAAAACGGAACTGCAAGAGAAGAAACAAAACCCAAGAAAATTCGCAGTGAAGGGTTTAAGATAAGCTTTTGCAGACCTCAATGAGTTTCTTAAAAAGTTTGAAAACATGGCCCCCAACACCAAAAGGTTTTCATTAATAGAGAGAAATGCTCATGGTGCATTGTCTGCTTACAAGCAAATCTCTGACAGAAAAAAACAAACAAACAAGCAAACCATCATGAATATATTTCTGAAGAGAATGACACCTCTGCAAGAAGGGCGTCAGGCAGGTCCTTCAGGAAGGATTTTAGAAGAAGGCATTGTTACCATAGGAAATGACAGCTCTTTGTAAGTTACTGCCCCTGGGACAAGATATGGAAGTGGAAGATAGTGATATTGATGATACTGACCCTGTGACCTAAGCTAATGTGTCTATGTCTTAGTTTTTAATTTAAAAAAAAAAGTTTAAAAGGTAAAAAAATATTTAAGAAATTTAAAAATAAAAAAAACCTTATAGAATAAAGATGTAAAGAAAATATTTTGTACAGCTATATAATGTATTTCTGCTTTAAGCTATGTCATTACAAGAGTCAAAAAGTTAAAAAGTTTCTAAGTTTATAAGGTAAAAAGCTATCATAGAATAATTTGTTATTGAAGAAAGAATTTTTTTTTATAAATTTATTATAGCCTAAGTCTTTAGTGTTTGTTTATAAAGACTACAGTAGTCTATAGTAATATCCTAAGCCTTCACATTCAACTCACTCACTGACTCAATCAGAGCAACTTCTAGTCCTGCAATCTCCATTCACGGCAAGTGCCTTATATAGGTATACCTTTTTTTAACCTGTTATACCACATTTTAAAGTATCATTCCTCTGTTAAGAAATATTTAAGTACACAAATACTTACCATTGTGTTACAATTATCTACAGTATTTAGTACAGTAACATGTTGTACAGGTTTGTAGCCTAGGAGCAACAGGCTATAATGTAGCCTAGGTATGTGGTAGGCTAGACCATCTGTGATGTTTGCTCAATGATGAAGTCCCCACAGCGGTGCTCAACCTTTTTAGCACCAGGGACCTGTACCCCTATGAGAATCTAATGCCTGATGATCTGAGGTGGAGCTGAGGCACTGGGGAGCTGCTGCAAATACAGACGAAGCCTTGCTCCCTCGCCTGCCACTCACCTACTGTGAGAGCTGTTCCACAGACTGGTGGGCCCTGGGGTTGGGTACCCTTACCCTAACACATTTCTGAGATTGTATCCCCATTATTAAGTGACACATAACTGTAGTCAGATTTAATAAATGTTAAATTTTGCAATATGTCCCACAGTTTATTTTATAAAGAAATAAAACTTAATAGATACAGTTTAGAAACACTCTCACCATTATTCTTTTTTCTTTCCTGCTTATCCCCAGTTAACTCCTACTCTGAAACTGTTATATTTGTTTCCCGACTATATTATTTACTTTCATTATTCTATATGCCATATATTATATAATTTTGAGATTTTTTTAAGTTTATTTTGTATTGTAGTATCAATTTCTCTATTGCTTTTACATTAGATTTTTTTATTTGTTGGGGTGACATGGTTAATAAAATTATATAGGTTTCAAGTCTACAGTTCAATAATATGTCATATGTATACTGCATTGTGTGTTCCATCACCCAAAGTTAAGTTTCCTTCAGTCATCTTATATTTAACCCCTTACTCTTACTTAGTACAATACTTTTTATATCACTCACTTTATTAGGATATTTCAAAAATATATTTTTTCATTTTAAAAAATTATTCTGCAAAACATTATATATAGGATGACATAATTGTGTATATGTACTTAACAGTACTTATGCATAGATAATGATATGGATGATTATAAATACAAATCTTATTTTGTTCTTAGTGTTTTCTTCCTCAAACTGCATTTTTAATGGACAAATGTTCTTTATGAAATATAGATATATAGATATGCAATTGAGGGTCTTATTCATCTATTAGTATTAGTTAGGTGGATTTGGGGTCTGTAACTTTTAGTCATTTACAAAGGGTGTAATTTATAAGCCAGAATGATTTAAACATGTATGAAATCTGTATCAACATATATTAAACAATAATCTATTTGGAGCAAAAAAATAAAAAGAGAGAATATTAGTCCACTAAAGAAATAGAGCTATAAAGAAAAAAATATTTAAATAAATATAAGCAAGTAATGGGCTAAGCTCAAATGTAATTTATATTCAAGAAAAAATGACATTAAAAACCTGACCTTTATGAATAGGGTAGTAAAATTCTATGAAATTATCAAGCCATTCACAGAGATTGGAAAAAGAAAGAAAAATGTGTTTAATTATCATGGTATTTGTCGAAATGACATAATGAGTTCTATGATAAAAGCCCAGATACCTGTTATTAGTACAGTAAAACCTATCACAATGACCAGTGGAGCACTAATTGCTCAAGTCTTCTAGAAGCATTTGTTAGAGCAGAGGGCATGGCAGTGTCCTGAAAGTCGAGGGCATTTTTGTTTGTTTGTTTGGAACCTCAGTATTGGTCCACACAGTTCTCTCCAATTTTATCTTCCAATAACAACCCCTCTTACCCAGCTTCCTTGTAGTTCTGTTTGGTAACTAGTCAGACATGAGTGACAGGGGGAACAAAGGAATAGGGGCCCAGCCTAAGACCACCCAAAGAACACTCCAATGGTAGTAGAATTCTAGGTACACACATGCGCATTAGGCAAAGTTATATAGCAGCCAGGTGTCAATCAAAATGACCTCACTTGTCAATCACCTAGGAATGCCTTTGGAACCACCCATCATGGCCCAAATATAAACAGACATTCCCACTTCTGGGTCCTTTTGCCTTTCTGGGCTCTCTCTTTTTCCCCTCTTTGCCCTTCTGGGTTCTGCCTCTTTTTGGTGGCCTTTTGTGGCCTTTTTTGCCCTTTTGTGGCCATTTTGGCCCCTTCATGTTAGTTACAGTGCTGGGGCCATGTACCTCCTTGGGGCATTCTTTGTCTTTCTCCTTGTGCCTCCTTGGGGCATTCTTTGTCTTTCTCCTCGCGCCTCCTTGGGGCATTCTTTGTCTTTCTAAAATATATTTTTAATAAAACTATTAAATCATAATGACCTGTGATTCTTCACTGCTGTCATTTGAGGAAGAACCAAGGAAAAATGCTAACTACACATCTGTTCCCATTGTTATCCCTCTCCCTCTCCCCTACCATTGGAACAACACCGAACTCTGAGATTGGTCCCAACGTGACAGTTCCAAGGACTTTGCCTTCAGTATTTACACCATTTGAAACACCTATGGCTCCAGACATATGACTGACTCGTTACTCTTGGGTCTCTTCTGAAAGAGTAGGGAGGCTGCTGACCACCTATAAAAAACAGCTGACCCCATTCTCCTGACTTGTCATTCTCTTCTCTATGGGGGTTTATTGCTAATCATAGCACTTATCACCTCATGACTTCTGCACCTAAAAAGCAGAGAATTTTTCTGTTCTGTTCACTGCTGCATCTCCAGGACCTAGAATAAGGTTTGGAACATAACAGGTGCTCAACAAATATTGTTGAATGAGTTAATGGATGTATAAAGCATATTAAAGGAACATGGAATCCTAAATTAAATTTCAAGCTATTTGGATCCTGCTCTTCGATCCCACACTAAAATGGCTATATTCCAAAAATATATATATTGTTTCCTACTAATGTATCTTCTGTGGAATTTTTAATTATATAATATAATTCATAATATAATAAAACCATTAAAAATATTCCCTTAAATTCGTGTCTACTTTACAGCTACTCGAAAACATAAAAACTGCATTTTGCATTTTATACTTTCAAGAGGATTTATAAATATGAGAAATCCTTCTAATGTTAAAATACAAATTTGTGCCAATAAATTAAGAGTAAGGTAGAGCCAGTGTTGAAACAATTAGAATGTAGACAAAAATTATAAAATGGACTATAGCAACAAAAAAAGTTTAAACAGCCCGGTTTACCAAATGCAAGTGCTACTTAAAATTATCTTATAAAAGACATTATTATCCATGTATTTTGCAAATGAGGATTCAGGTCAAAGGACTTGTTTGGCAAGTATAGCGATGATAAGTTTTCCTCAGATTAGAATGAAAATATATCTAACAAACTTAGTACCTGAAGGTTTAAGTAAACATAAATTGTCAGTAAAAAAGGAAAAGAAAATCCCAAATCCCTATGATATAGGTCCATTTTGTGCATCTCAGATACTTGCCTCCAAACCCTGCTAACCCAGGCACACATGGAACACTTGCTGGCTGATAAAGGTGAATCTGAGTTTCCCAACAGTGGTGGATTCAGTGTACTGATTCCCAGGCTGTTTTGACTCCAATGCATTCTAATCTGTGCTTCTTTACCTTTGAGCACCTCATTCCTGAGTTTTTGTTTCCAAAAAGCTTCATACCTCTAGGGCAAAACTTGCATAACCTTTTACTGCCGGCTCCTCTAGGCCAGTAAACTGATTATGTGAACGTGATACCTGGTGCCTGAGTTTCCCCTCTCACATCCTTTCTATTCTTTGTAGATTTCAGGTAATTAAGTAGTTGTACAATTAGGAAGCATTTATGCAATCATATCAAATGAAAATATATTGTGAGGCTTTCCAATGTTGAGACTGGTGTTTCTTGCTAATATTCATATAATGTTAAAAAAGAAAATAACCCTGGACTTGGATTCAAAAGAGTTGGATGTGCATTTGTGTAATTCTATGTGTGCATTAGATATATAAATATGAAACATTAGTTAAATTTCCTGCATTTCCATTTAGGCATTTATTACAGGGTCGGACAAACTTTTCTGTAAAGAATCAGATACTAAATATTTTAGATTCCGTGACCTATATTTCTCTGTCATGACTACTTAACTCTGTCCTTGAAGCTCCAAAGTGGTCATAAACAAAATGTAAATGACTAGGCATGGCTGTGATCCAATAAAATTTTATTTACACAAAGAAGTGGCTGGCCAGATTTAGTCCGCAGGCCATAGTTTGTCAATTTCTGATCTATGAAGTAGGAATAATAATGTCAGTCCTAGCTGTTGCACAGGGTTGAAGTTAGTAATCAAATACATAGTAATGGACTACTTCATATAAAATAAATTACTATACTCTTGCATCATGTGGATGATTAATGATTTTATGACCTTAGAATTTATTCCATATGATACTTTTATGTTAAAACATCCTAATCTGATCCTTCAATACCATAGCAAATAACTTTACTCACTTCTATGAGCAGCCTGATTCTAAAATGTGCTCTATAATACTGAAATACAAAGTTCTGAATTCTGAAATGTATCTGTAAGTGTAAAATTTTGATGCTTCATCTATGAAGAATTTATGTCATAAACACATTGTTGTATTTTACTTGGTCAATGAATATCAACAAAAAATATAGAATTAAATCATAAAGAGAAATAAAATTAATGGTATAAAATTAAGGATATATAATATGACACACTTTTTTTACTGTGCTGCCTTAAAGAGAATGTTCTGAAATGGATTTCCATCAGAGTACTAAGAGATGATGCTATCCATTTAAATAGATTTTAATTCATTCTAAATTATAATTGAAATACAAAGCACATGAGATGACCACATTAAAGAGTCATTGTTGAGCAAGATGGAGCTTGATGGCAGTTTTGCTGTCTGCTTGGGAATGCTGAGCAGAGACAATGGTACTTCTGCTAGGAAATCTGGGAGAGCACATTTTATAGACATCTCTGAGGAGCAATTAAACTAACTGAATTCAATTAAAAATTGGCTTGAAACCAAGAGGATATGAACTTAGCCAGAAGAATAAAGCTATGTATTTAAGAAAAAAAAAATTTAACCCCAGACTTAGAGGAGGGAGGTAGAACATTGCACTGATTCTTTCAGATGCTATCTAGAATGAGATTGTTATAGCTATAATAGCAAATCACTTTAATAAGCAAGAACCTTTAGAAATTATTTCCAGGTCACTACTTCAAAAGCTGAACTAAGTAACTGAGTATGAACATAACCAAAGTGTTTAGTTAGAAATCTCTTTTATAGCATTTAAGTTACTCTTCTTTCTAATTACAGTTTGCTTGATAGATGCTATATATGCCTTTATCTTCCTACGTGATATATTGAAAACCACCTTTACTTGTAAAGTTAATCATTTTGATTTAAATTAATATCATGATTTATATACTTTTCTGTTTTATTTCTCCTTTTATTAGCCTTGTCAAAACATACACACACACATACACATTCACACACATATGTACATATATACACATATATACATATATACATATATATACATGATTTATATACTTATATATGTATATATATATACATATATACATGATTTATATACTTTATCATGATTTATGTACTTTTCTATTTTATTTCTCCTTTTACTAGCCTTGTCAAAACATACACACACACACATGTATATATATACATATATATACACACATATATACATATATATTGTGTATATGTATTCACACACACACATATATATATACTTTGTGTGTATATATATTTCTTGATTGTTATATCATTATAGAATTAAAAATACACAGCAATGAGAATAAAGAAATTTAGCTCTGCAAATAAATTGCCATGTGAACTTGAACACATTGATTGGCTTTACAGATGTAAATTTCTGTATCAGTAAAATAAAGATATTTGACTATACACAGAGTTACTTAGCTCAGTTTTTGAAGTAGTGACCTGGAAATAATTTCTAAAGGTTCTTGCTTATTAAAGTGATTTGCTATTATAGCTATAACAATCTGTATATATATATATGTGTATATATATATATATATGTATGTATATAGAATCGGGCTATATATATACATGAGAAACAGTAATCTATGGAGACTATCCCAAGATCTCAGAAAATGCTGAAGACTCCTAATGACATCAGATCTATCTAGTTAGTTAGCTACCTAGCTGATAGACACTATGGTAACAAAAATCTAGGTAATTTACTAATTAGATTACCTAAACCAGCTGAATCATTCTCATTACTAAGAGATTCATTCAAATATTTTCTTCTCATGAATAAGTTTTGAATGTTCTTTTAATCTCATTTATTAACTATATCTCTCATATAAATTTATAACTGAACAGGTTGAGAAAAGGTGGAAATGAAATACCTGTGTTAGAAGAAAGAATAAACTAAAATATTGAAAACGTCAAATAGATGATGTAGGAATTTGATCAAAATTTAGGCCTTATGAAATCTAAAATCTGGCTTCATTCCATATTCTAACAGACATGAAGAGAATACACAAAGAGGAGTGAAACTTCTTTTGAAACATTATACTAGATCTCAAATGTTATTCAAGTCTTCACATCATTTTTCTTTACCTAACAAGGGAGATAAACTAATTCTAAAATTCCTGTTGAATTTAAGTGGAATTCTAATTTTTAATGAAACCCATAGACATTGATATGAGAATTTGATCTCTTGGTTAGATGGTGATTATTTATGGAGACTTAGAAGAGTAAGAATTTGTCTGACAATTTGCATAATGTTCTTTTCAAAAGTTTCTACGAAACTTTTTCTCTATTTGCATTGAAGTGATTTTTAAAATTAATAATTTTTAGAAGACGAAAATATTGGTCATGTATCAAATTAACTCTTACACCTAGTAATTTATTAGAAA